>NW_019524979.1:365098-379560 GCF_002814215.2 Seriola lalandi dorsalis | reverse complement strand
ATAGGGGAGCGGTAGGTGGGAGGGGGGACTATGAGGCTTGGCAGAGTCTAGCCAGAAGATGCCAGAGACACTTTCCCTCCCTTGCCGTGTGCCGGCGTCTGACTGTAAGTGGCTATTCCTCTTCCTCCCCACATCCCTCCTCTTCTTTCCTCATTCTGCATCACGCTGTTCGACAATTTTAGTCAGGAGTCTCGCTCCTCACATCCCTACCTCTCCCTCTCTTTCTGCTCTGCTCTGTCAGAGTGTAGTTACTTCACTCAACGGTAAATCTATTTATTCCTTCCTCCCCCTCCCCCAGACATACTCGGATTCTGCGTTGACTCCTTCAGGAGCGCATACTTCTCAAACACCACTGAGGCTGCTCTGTCATCAGCACAACTTCAGCAAGCTCACACTTTCAACCAAATACGCCAACAGCATCTCTCAGATCTTTCGTTGAATCAGCGTCAACCCACACACAACCTCTGACAGATTGAGACTGACACCATCTTGCATGTGTGCGTTTCTAAGTGTCTCAGTGACCTAGATTTTAAGTACCCCCCCACTGTCAGCCCACCCTGGACGGGGGTTAACAGTGTAATTGTATCAGTGTGCGGTGGGACCATCGTGGTGTGATGGTGGCAGGTTGCTGTATATCGCGTTATGTCTTAGCTCAAACTGCAAAAGTGTAGAAATGAATCTGCTTTCTAAAATAAAGCATATGTGGTCAGAAGTGTGTGTATATATTCGAGTGTTAGGTGTCCTTTGCGTCCAATTAAGTTCGTCTACCCAGTAACCGGCCACTGCTGATTTTACAAGCCCTGTACTCAAGCACCCTTTGTGCTCTCTTTCAACACCTTCTTTTCACCCACTTATTAACTCTCACCCCTCTATCAGTGGACTACACAACTATCCATCATCTCCTCTTCAGCTGCACATTTTAGCATTTAGATGGTGTTCTTATCCAGTAGTGCGTAAGAGTCCAATGAGCCTCAAATCTTACATCCCCAAACAGATACCAGTAAATGCAAGGAAATTACATAACACCTGAGGAGAGAGGGGCGTTTTAACTTTTTATTGCATCCTACTTTCATTTTTTATTCCTGTCTGACACCAGAGTCCCTCCATCCCTGCATTTCCTCTTCCCGACACTTCTCAGTGTCATTGTGTGTTCAGCCTTTATCTCTCCCTGTAGCCTCACATCTCCATCATCTGAGACCGGCAGCGTACCTGAGGCTGCTATTAGCCTCCTTCTGCTCATCAACGGAGTGGATCAACGAGGACGAGCAGAGAAAGACGGAGATGGAGGAGTGTGACCGGTAGCGATGCAATGGGATATCAAGGACTCAGTGTAGCTGCTGGATGGTATCACATAACAATTAGATTTTTCATCAAGACACGCCACGGTGTTTGGGTTCAGACTGAATGGACCTTTTCATAATCAGTTAATGAGACATTTATCAAAATGATCTTGTGTGCCCATGCACAGAGAAGCAGCAGCCTTTTTCAAGGCTATTCAGCTATTCAAAACTTTAACATGACAATAATTCGAACAAAAGAAAATTGCCTTATTCACTGTGGGTTATATCAGAAATAATGATTCTTCATAATAGTATATATATATTCATGAGAGCGGGTGAATCCTTTAATACGGACGACTAAGTTGGATTAAGTGTGCGGTTAGTAATCAAAGGTTAACGGTAACATTTTATATCAAAGCATGTCATAAATAGAAGCTAAATTACTTTATCTGATCTTGTGTCACAGGTAGGATGACTGAGCACTTTAGTTCTGAACAAATGAAGAACTGTATTTGCACAATAGCCAATGTAAATGTTTAACTTCAAAACTTCTCCTTTGTGACGAATGTGATAAATGGGTAAAATAGATCAAATCTATATATTTACTGCCAAAATATTCCCAGAATCCCATTTTCAGCTTGTCCTTTTGCAGAGGAAACATGGCCGGAGGGATCAACAATGTGCGACCAAGTGTTTCAGCTGGGACACACAGAAATGCACAAACCACAAAACATAATGAAAATCATTAAAAAGTAAGAGCAAAGCAAAGCAGCAAACATGAGCATACACTGCTCCTCCCTGAGTCTGCCACAACCCTACAGTGTATCATGAGTAAGTCTGCTACACTGGCCTCCCACACTTGCACTAATCATCATGGAACCAGTTTCTTTTCTCTTTATCAGGTTCAATAATTAAAATGTAAGCGACAGAGTGTTTCCTCCTGTCTGCTGCTGTTTTCTCTTGAGTGAGTGAAGCCCCTGCATCAATAACAACGACCCGGATCAGCATTAATGATGTGGCCTGTATTGATTTTTCCAGTTAGTGCATGTGGAGGAGACATCAGTGTCTGACTGAAGCTCAGTCTCCCTCTACACAAAATGACCATTTAGACAGAAGATGACAGAGAGGGAAAGGAGACAGAGGAGGCGGAACGGACAATTTAGGTGGAGGAGTCGGAAATGTTGGGAAACAAGGGAGGAAAGTGTAGACGAAGGGAAGAAGTGGGAGTCTGATAAATGACCTAAGAGTGTGTCTATTCTCTGTGGAGGTTATTACAATGAATGGGCCGAGTTAATTAAATCCATTGTTAAATAAACTGCAAATTCTCACTCAGTTCAGTGAAACCTACAGTGAATGCACCTCTCCCTTTGGCACAAGTGACATTTCCCTTTTTACTGATCAAAAAGTGACAGAGAGAGAGAGAGAGAGAGAAACAAGCATCCTGTTAATTCAATCAGCGCTCGTTTCTTCCGCCCCACAAACTTCATTGAGCTCAGCAGCCATCTGATTATCAATCGGGCAGAGTTTGACGATGTTGTTGTGTTGCTGTGTTGTGTGCACAAAAAAAAAAACTGATGCAGGAGCTCGTGAAACACGCATGAGCGTCAGCTGGGCTGTATGGCAGTTTTATATCATTTTAATGGCGAGCAAAGATCAAGCTGGGATTGCCATTAATGTATCTGGAAGCTACACTGAAAAAATGAACTGCTCTATGTGCAGTGCAGGACACTTCGATGACCTGCTTTTGAAATATCTTATGACACTGATGAAATAAAGGCCACAGTGTCAGAGCTGTCATTGCAGCAGTTTGCGTCGGTTTCTGCGGGTCTGGAAGTTTGGGTGATAAATGTCACTGGATGCAGCCACTTTTGTCGGTGAATTGACGCCCTGGTTCAAACTCACGGACTCACCCGCACAAGGTTGCTGACTGCCGCCTGCACCGCGGCCACCGGCACCGTCAGATCCGGGATGGCTTTACCGTCCACCTCCCCCTCCTCGTGCATGATGACCAGGTGGGAGATCTGCTGGGCCACCGGCTCCAGGATACTCTCGATTGTCTTGGTGTGAAACACCGGCATCGTGAACGACTTTTACCGCAGCCCCGACAGACGAAAAGGCGGCTGGTCGCTCCAGCACTGAAGATCCCCCCCCCTCTCCTCTCCTTCCCTCTCCTCTTCCTCACTGACTACGGCAGGAGGACAAGTCCCGAGTTGCCAGTCCAAGCCCCTGAGATGAAACCCTCATGCGTCTCTCCTCCCGGCGTGCAACCGTCTCCTTTGGTGAGCACCTCAGTAAAGGCTGGGCTCAGATGGTCGGTGTCCTCCGGTGGGAGCGACCCAAATCGTGACAGAAGGAATCACCGCCCTCCGCCCAATCACAGCGAAGGAATACAGCTGCCAAGCGGGTTGGTGTTGGTGCGCACTGACGCTTTCCCTGCACGCACACGCACGCACGCACGCACACACGCACGCACACACCACAGCACACACATACACACTGCAAATGAGAGCGCTTCCCAAATTACGTCATGCAAGCGAGTGGCCCAAAAAAGGAAAGTGTTGGGGTAACTTAATGGGAAGAGATCGTAATTTCAGGAGGTATTTGGGAAGGAGGGGTATAAGGTGCAACATCTACAACAGAGGAGGGTTGTAAACAGAACTGTGAAGTTGCCACCTGCAGCCTGGTAGGTTAAAGGTCATCTTCATATCTCTGAAGCAATAGAGGGCACAGGAGATGAGATTGGGAGCCGCACCAGCGCCTGTATTGCTGAAGTAAACTGGTGTTTTTTTCTACGAAGTTTCAAACCTGCATCTGACATATGATCTATGTTCATTAAAAGGTGGGTCAGGAGTTCATGTCTCCAGGCCTCAATGTCCAGGTCTAAATAAAGACCAAGGATTCAGCTTGCTGCTGGCTGCAGCTGAGGGAAGGAGTCTCAAGGTTCCTGCGCTGAACCCACACACTGTTCCTCCAACTTCTTCACTCTAACACTGAGGATCCTTGATGAACAGCTGTCCCGCTGGTTTAAAACCCACCTGGCTGGTTGCACTTGAAAATGTATGCACATGAAAGTGAAAGCAATTCATTTGCAGTAGCAATTAACACATTAAAGGAAAACATTCAGACTGATCTTAAACTGTAATTTATGAGTGTATTGGCACTTCTCTGGTTTCTTGGTCTCTCTTGCTGTGTGTGTGTGTCTGTGTGTGTGTGTGTGTGTGTGTGTGTGTGTGTGTGTGTGTGTGTGTATGTGTGTGTGGTTCCTGGCAGGGTTGCCCCTGCTTCTCAGATCTGAATCTGTGTTGGGGAAACCAGAGACCCCAAAAACAGTGGTATTTATACCCCTGAGGCCCTGTGTTGGCTAAAGAGCCTGCAGCAAAGAGATCCCCCAGTGTGTGTGTGTGTGTGTGTGTGTGTGTGTGTGTGTGTGTGTGTGTCTAATGTGGGTGTAGATGACAGACTGCTATCCAAACCAGAGATGCTGGACAGTCTAGTAAACCTGGTTAGAATAGACCCTGTTACTGCCTCTCCTCTCCTCTCCTTTCCTTTCCTCTCCTCTCCTTTCCTTTCCTTTCCTCTCCTCTCCTCTTCCTTAGGAATTGTCCTTAAAGAGGAGTGAGACTCATACTCGCAGCATCTCAAACCCATATATGGATTTAGAGAAGCAATAAAGTAAACTGGTATGTGTGAGTAATTGAGGGGGGGTAGGACAACCTCTGACTGGCTCCAGTAGCCCTGCTGTGAGCTATCTGTATATATGGACTTGTCCAAACAGACTTTGATAGAAAGCATTGCAGCAGGTTGCTTAGAGAGGTTCTGAAATATACTTTCAATAATGACGTGATGACCAGCTGAATTGTGGTTCAGCCCAACTAAGTGTACTTAGATACCTACAACACGATCCATCTGGTGTATTTGCACTGATTGATTGTAATGAATGGAGCAGTGGTGCCCAGCATCCATGCTCCATGCTTCTTTTTATTTTTTGGGCGGGGGGGGGGGGGTCGTGGGTGGTAGTGATATAGGATATTAGACAGAGAGGACAGAAAGGTGTGAGTCAGCAGACGACTGAACACATAAACACTTGCTGCTCCAAACAGAAATTCCTGGGAATCATAAGCTCTCTGACAAGATGCGCGGCTCGGCTTTCTCCACTCACTGCAGAGCAATGTTTAGTAGAACTACTTTCTATTGTACAGAGCCGCTTACAGTTAAACAGCCGCTTCTTACTGAGTCCTACATTCGTATGTTTTAATACTGCATAGAAATGAAAGCATAGGCTAGTACTTTGCATTCATTACAGCTGATTGTGGGACACTAACTTTCTGCTGTATGGGCACATAACTGGCATTTGTACACCCAAAGTAAATATTTTTAATAGGTTATATAGCCTGCTAAAATACACTACTAAAACCTTGTGTTGGAACAACACAGTACAACAGCAGTGATTCAGACAAAATGAAGGCTTATGGAGTTTTAGACATGCTGGCGGTGTCGCTCTAAGAATGTGTTGGTCCATCACGTTGGTCCAAACTGAAATAGCTAAACACATTAATTCAAAGCTTTGACATGAAATGTTGTGCACACATTCGTGTTCCCAAGAGGATGAATCCCAATGACTATGGGGATCACCTGACCTTTCCTTTAGTACCACCATGAGGTTTTGCTTTTGATTGAAACATCAGTTGATTGCCACTAAGTTTGGTTCACACATTCATGTTCCCCTCGGGATTAATTGTTAGTGCTAGTGCTAACTAGTTAGCTGATGTGCAAAATTTAATTATGTGAACATGATAAATATTATACATGCTGAAGATCCGCTTGTTAGCATTGCCATTGTGTGCATGTTATCATGCTGATGTTAGCTCACAGAGCCAGTAGCATGACTTTAGACTTCTACCCCTGTCTCCGATCCAACCATGTTACACCTTTCCTTCAATACATCTTTCTTTATTTTTCTTTTTTCAATTTTGTCTCAAAGATCTGATTTATTTATGACTTGATCTCTCTCTCCATCTCTATCTTTCCCTTGAAGTCGGAGGATATAATATATATTATCATTATCTAATGTTTAGACAATACAGGGCAGAGAGAAGAGATGTAGAGCAGTTTATCCCGTCCGCGCTGGTAACAATCTACCCTATAGAGATAAAAATGACAAGACACGTGAGGTTTTTTATTTTGTTTGTAGAGGAACTTCACTTGGTCGGTTTCAGATGAGAATTTTGTGCAATATTTGCTGTGTCTATAAAATGCAAATAAGAAAAAAATCTTCCTTATGTGTCATTTACAGCTCAAATCATCAGAGACATACAAGAACAGAGTTCAAACAAAATTTTGAACTACGGTAAGTTCCTTTGACAAATCAAAAAACAGAGGTCATTGAAGAAGCACATTTCATATCACACCATACATTTTATATTTAGTATTTTCTGTTTGACTCATGAAAAGTCCTGATTGATCAATTTGTGTCCACGAACTGCAACACATTTTTATCGATCCTCTTCCTTCAAAAAGTGCAACAAGTGTGGGTTGAAACTACAGCTGTCTTCAGTTATGAATACACTGACTCAGTTTGTATGTCACCATTGTTTATAATAAAATACTTATATAATAAGTAATGATCTATGAGCTGCAAATTTTACACAACAGTGCCTCCCAGTGTTTAATTTAGGGATCTTTACACTGAAGGGCATTGTGTTTAAATTCAACTGAGCTCAAGTCACACAAACTGTCTGACTACCAGACTCGAGCATTTTAGATTTCTAAATTTCATATTATTTCTTTATTTAATCCAAAAAAAATCTATTTTGCGTTAAATGAAGTCAAAACTCAAAAATTGCCCCTGAATGTTATAAGAGCTCTAGATTAGTTTCTCTAGTTTCTCTTTTTACTTTCGTCTAGCAGTTGCTCTTCTGTGTACGTGTGTACATGTCCACACGTTTGTGTTGCTTGCAAGAACAGCCACATGCAAAAGAGGGACAGAAACACTTGGGGTTTGGATATTAATGAGGACAATGGGTATGTAACACAAATACTTTATTTATTATTCAAAAAAAGTACTCAACAGCAGGCCCAGCCTTCTACGAGAGGAATTGCTTGTAAAATTAAATAAGATAAATAAACTTTCTAACAGCTTGTTTTAAAAAATCCACACTCTTAGTATGAAAGGTTTATACATACATGATGAAAACATATTATATATAATAAAATAATAATGATATTAATAAAAAATATAATAATTTTTAAAGAAAACATTCACTCAGAACTGTGACAGTAAAATTTCACTCTCCAAATTTTTTTCAATGCACATTATTAGCGATGCCTTTTAGCTACCAAACTTGCCTACATCTGCACATGCTTGCATAAACACACAGTCCTAAAAAAAAAAAACGCTGCCAAATTTTCCTTTAAGAAACATGCAATGCTCAATTGGTAACTTTCTGCTACAGCTTCATTTTGTGGGATACATTTTTCCTTTAGTATATTTTTGGAGCCCTGTTTTCTCTGCGATCCAGTTGTTATAGTTGGTGACTTGCGTGTAAACACCTGGTTTGTTTTTCTCGGCACAGTTTTCACCCCAGCTCACCACCCCGAACAGAAACATCCGGCCTGACACTTCACACACCAGCGGACCACCAGAGTCACCCTGTAAGGAGAGGACACGAGCATGTTGGTTTTAAAGACTCATGTAGACACTGACCCTTAATAAATAAAGGAATGACAATCTGTATATCTCAGCATCTTTAAATTTGTTTACTTTTATGATTCACATCTCCCAATCATTTAGTATTTTTCACATAGGCAGAGCACAAAATGGTCTGAAACTGAATTTAAACAAAGACAAAATTATTCCCCCTGAAATCACAACAACTAAATATTTCTGGGTGACGAGAAGATGCTAGGACCAAAATGTGAGATCAGTTCTGTATAAAGTATTAACAATCTGTGATATATTTGTTTCTAAACATTTATAACCCAGAACAGTGTCACCAATCTAACATGAGGGTATGCAACTCGTTCTCAAGAAGAGGAAGAAATACTCCTCACATCCAGTTTAATGCTGCCAAAGGTCACAGGGGTTCAATCACACCGCATATCTGAATATGAAATTACTTCTCTCAAGTTCAGTTCTCTATGCACTTCTCTTTTTATGTGCACATTTAAAGCCAGACTGAAGAAATTTTGCGAGCAGGAAATCTTCATTTTTCCCAGTGTACCGCACACATGCACACACGTTCATACACTGGTTTATTTGCTCACCTCGCAGGCATCGGTGCTCCAGTCAGGGCTCGCAGCACAAATCATATTGTTGGTGAAGAGCTCTTTGTAGTGCGGTTCTCTTTTACAGTCAGTCCGGGAGAGCAGCTTCACCTCGCCCTGTTTAAGAAACTGTGAGTAGCGCCACGCCCCTGCAGACAACACAGCGCCAGATGTGAGAATCACTGAAACAGCTGAGAGATCAGTCATGAGTCTAAAGGTTAAAGGTTACGCAGTATTTACCGTATTTCTCCTTCCCAAATCCTGCGACGCTGCATTGAAATCCCGCAGGAAGATGAGTGTGAGATGGAGGAAGACACACTGTCCGTGCTGACGCCGACTTCACTGCACATCCTCCATTTATGCCTTTGATCATCAACAGCGCTGCAAAGTGAAGACAAACACATCTCTGAGTCCTGCGCGCAGAGCAACCGTACAGCTTTCTCTCTTTTTTCTCAGTCATACACATACACACACGGTGATGTTTGTGCTCACCTATGTCGTTGTTGTAGTTGGACTTGTTATATTCTTGGTGGTTGATCAGTTTTTTCACAAAGAAGCTCTGCTCCTTGTCGGCATCTGTTTCATTGATGGCAGTCTTCCCCAGGTATACAAACAGATTCTCAGTTTTGATCTCCTCGCTGAACAAAACACACACACACGCACACACACACACAAAAAGTGAGCAAACATATTACACACCCATATGAGTCATATTGTCAGTGTATGAGAATTGCAGTAGAGGAAATGATAATGTGATGTGTTTTCTGTACGTGTGTTTTTTTTCTCACGTTTGAATGAAGCAGTGTGCAGCTGTGACAACCCAGCAAGGCGCGATGAGGGACCCGCCACAGAGGAACCTGCCCTTGTGATAGATAGCAGCCACCCACGGGTGCGAATCTATGGCTGTGAAAGAACCTCCCACAATTCTATGCATCTTCCGCTCGGACCTCTCACCACATGTCAGCTCTGCGGGGACACACAGGTCGGGTCAGTGAGTGCTGAAGACAAGACGTCACGGTGAAAAAGATGTGACCCGTATTTAAACAACATAACTTACCTGTATCAACAGCTGTTGGAAGTTTTATTGTTTCTGTAGAACCTATATGGGAGCAGAAAACAGAGATGATTAGAAAAATTCAAATCGAACATAAAATATTTCAATTATTTTTTAAATTCTTACACATCTTACATCTGGGAATACTGCAGAATTCTCTCACAATCCTCCTCCCTTTTCGGACAAAGCACCACGGCATCAAGCTCCGGTCAGGATTCCTATGGTTTAAGTGGAACAATATTAAACATGTGACACCACTCCCTAACATATGTAAGTCCCAGATTGGTGACTTAAAGTATACCTGCAGTAATTATGAGGGCCAACTCCTTCCAAAGCTCCCCAGGAATGTTTAACCCTGCTCCAGCTGAGGCACTTGCGGCTGTACATCGGACTGGAAACATATCCCCTGTAACTGCTCCCGTCTCCAGACTGACACATCTCTGAATATCACAATGCAAAGACAGAAGAGAACATTGAATTCATCTGGTCACAAACAGTGAATATGAAGTTGTCACCTGGACAGCTGGCTTACCATCATCGATGTCCCGATGTTTTAGTGACCGTCTGCGTGAATAAGCCTGAGAGGAGCACAGACACAATCAGTCATACAGGTTACTAAAACCTCCTGAAGTTACTTCCTCTCATTGTTGCTTACCATGTTCACACTGACTGCTGCAAGGATGAAAAGGATGAAGAACTGATTCATCTTGACTTGTGGTTTCGCTTCTCCTTATTGGGAATATTTTTGTCTGAGAATGGACTGCAAAAAAAAAAAACGGAACATAACAACACTGGATTTAAAAGCTCTTCTTCCCTTATATGGAGTTCATCTTTTAGCACATGACGGGACAAACACGAGTGTGACTATTCGGTAGACGCGTGGTTTTCTTTGTCTGGGTTTAAGTGTGCCCGTCTTCAGGTCACACAGTGTCACCTCTCTGCTGATTGCATGTGTGTATTTATTGCAGAGGAAAAATGGTGCTGCGGAGACTTTGATGCGAGAGCAGCAGATAGAGTGTGCTCACTGTGTGCACTATGTATTGTAAACATAATCTTTATCTGTACAGTGAGTGCAATATGAATTTGGATGAGTTGATTACTGTATAGCATGTGCACAAAATTATATCACATTAGTTTTGCAATGCACAGTTTAACACAATTTGTAGATATTATTTCTTGGGCACAGTATCAACTTGATAATGACAAAAGAAATCCACGATGCACAATTTCTCTCAATAAACACTTACACTCGAAACTGGTATTTTTTTTGCTTCATATTTCAACCATTATAAACAGTTTTTTGCTGATTGTCACAGTCTGAAAAAGCTTTGTTAGAAATCTGTTTTACCTTTCTGTCCAAACTTGCAATCCCGATGAAGCTCTTTGTTATCTCTTCCAGCTGAAGTGACTGTTATCTCCGCTCTGTAGCCTCTGATGTGCACCTGTGGTGTGGAAGGACTCAGACTCACGCTGTTAGCTCTGTTCTGGTGTTGCAGTGCTGATCCTCCCATTTAAAAAGCATAAGTGGGAGGGGTTTATGAGAGGAAATCGAAAATAACATCACTCACAGCCAATTGCTGATCAGTAACTTGTTGAACAAAGAACTTGTCACATCCTGTGAACATACTCACACACACACACACACACACAACCACAACCACCACAACCACCGGCCCTTACAATACAGTCGAAAATACATGTTAGAAATGTATAATATTTCCAATGAAAAATGCTGCAGCTGTGCGTGCCGAAGAACACATCCCACTCAAAGGTAGAACAACAGGTTTGAGACTGATAAATGATTAAAAACATGAAATTAAAACATTATTTTACCTGAACATAACTTGATTAGTCAACAGGCTCTGTTCACTGTAAACAAGGGGCGACAAAATACTAAAAGGAACAATAACTTGAATACTGCAATAAGATGTCGCCAATAAGTGCAAACACTACTTTATAATATAGACACAACATAACAGTAAATACAACTGAAGTTTATGGGAGTGAATGAAACAAACTCATGTCTCCAAATTCAGAGTCAACTCAAACTGGCAGTTAATTCATTGATTCCTTGATTTGCTCCACGTAGCTGGGATATTAGATTTTCCCACAGTATATGGTGATGTTACATACATACAGTATATATTCTGTATTTGTCGGTCTAGTGTTTCACTGAAATGTGTAAATGGACTGAACTGGGTCCTGATATGCCATTTTGTATGCATCATTGTAGTAAAGAAAACTGCTCGTGCTGCTGCTTTTGCATCATCTTCATACGAGCCAGACTGATTTATTTAGAATCTGGGAATGATTGGAAGATTCCAACAAATATTAAGATCTGTGGTTTGACAACATTTCCTTACTACCATTATCGTAGAAGTGAGAAGAAGAGGCAAGTACTGTACGTAGTGAAAAATTACAGTGACTATAAACCCAGAGATTCAGCTACAGCTGGTTAATTCCCTAGTTTTGGCTTCTCTGGATTATTGCAATGTTTTAAATTCCTCGACTAAAACAGCCAACACACCATTTACAGGTGATACCAAATGCATCTGCACAGCATTTCACTAGATAAACTCTGCTTTGAAACTGCTTCTGAAAACCTACTTTTATTTATAAATTTATCAGGTTATGTGCTTTTGTGTATTTATTTTCCTCTTATTTTATGTGTTCAGAGTGTGATCTTTACGTATCATTAATGATCATTGCTTTATTGCTTTTACTTGGGCAGTACCTTGAACCTTTGGTAAGGAAGGCACTTTAAAAATTAAAAATGAAGATTATTAGGGTTATAACTATATGTTTCAGTCAGAGTCACTTGAAAGACTTGAAAAAATGATACATTTTGCCAGATGAGTTTCATCAGTTGTCTTTCAAGAAAACATTCTTTTGAAATCTTACAATAACCATGTAACCATGTGTAACCACTTCCCCTAAAACAAAAGGTATTGTTATGGATTTTATGGGGATTTCCTGAGTAAAATATGCACGACATGAGTTACCTCATTAACTCTGAAGCCTGTTGCTCACATTTCCTGCTCTTCGACAGTGACAATAACCAAACACGATACCTTTGTGCAAGGATTTTTGGACTGCAGGTCTTTGAAGGGTGTAATAAATATGTCAAGCACATATGATGTCAACTCAGGATGTATGAAACAACTGAACAACACACATCAATTCACTCATTTAGTGACTCCAGTAGCCTTCTCTTATAAAAGTCTACTGTAAGTCCCGTACAGGTGTTTTACCAAAACAAGAACTACACAAAAGTTACAAAATGCAGGGAAACACAAGGTATTTGTGGTTGAAATCATGTGCAACTTGGAGTATTTGATTTTGTCATTTTGTCTGAAGTTCTTTGACTCCCTCACTCCAGTCTAGACACCAGTCACCCTCCATAAAGGCTCCTGCCCTGCAGGTTCAAAACCTCTCTGAGTTCCTGGTAACTTCCTCAACTTTCTCAAATAAATCTATATTCATCTAATTAAAAAAAGGATATGGATTGACAAAGGACAAGTTTTGATGTATGCTGTCTTATTCAACTATAACATAAGCTTAAATTTCTGTAGACCGTGGGAGTTTGCACACAGGAAACATGCATGACATCAGTGCAGAAAATTGAGGAAGGAGAAACAGAAGCCTAAAGAACCATAATATGACTCATATCTATATATTTTTTTTTTTAGCCTAACCTGAAATAAAATTAGAATAGACCTCAAATAATTGCCCACTATATTTAGTATAAGGTGGTTTCTATACTATCTGCCATCAGAGTTTTAAAGTTTTAAATTCCAACAAGGAGAGTTCATTCTTATTATTTTTCTAATGCTGACTCCTGATCAATTGAACTTGAAGTAAGAGCTGTATATGGTAAAAAAGGGAGGAAAACCACTGAGATCATTTATTTTCACACACAAACCCTTCACACTTGCTTTACCTCAGCTTCTCTATTCAATCATTAAATACCTGCCTGCTTCTCTTTTCCAGTGTAACAAGTAAAGATAGATCTTTCTTGAAATAAAACTGAGAAATTGTGAGGCCAAACAATTCTGACAAGCATCTACTAGGGCTGGCGTTTAAAACCACAGTTTTAATATAAATTATATATGCATTAAATGATTCTCAAAATGCTTTTTCTCAGCCTCCTGCTCAGATTCACCTTGGCCTCTTAATAGTTTGCAGAATACAAACTGAGCTGACTTTATCAAAACGAATATCACTAACGGTTGAACATTTGCTAAACAATGAGTTCTCACACTTTGATGAATTTTGAAATCTGCCTTGTGTCACAAACTCAACAACAAATACAATGTTATTTCAGACAGTTGCTGTGAATATTGCACTGGTCCTCATTGCATCAGCTCGTAATCGTCTTTAACCATTAACACACCACATTTCCTGACAAATTGCACATCTTATGGTCAACTCTAACATCATCTTTTGTTTAATATATTGAGAAATTATGAGTTCTTCCTGAGAATCACAATCTATGACAATTTAATCCATCAACTGCCAAAAAAAGACAATATTGTGTCACAGTGAAGGATTATTCAGGCTTGAAATTTGCTGATTTTTACTGCAATTGTGAAAGTTTTTTTTTTTAAATCTCAGATAAATTTCCCCCTTTTTAATTTAATGGTACTTCTCTTTGATAATTGAAAGACTGGGACCAAAACAACCAAGTATTATAAACTGAAACAGTCCGGCTGGGGAACAGACTCACATGTAAAAACCATGTGGAACACCTGATTAGCATACAAGATCAAAATGAAAGGAAGAGAATATATCATATGTTTTTATGTTTTATATGTTTTATATGTTTTATACTTATATACCAGCTGCAACATTGCACGTATATATAT
>NW_019524979.1:345750-365078 GCF_002814215.2 Seriola lalandi dorsalis | reverse complement strand
TTTTATATATATATATATATATATATATATATATATATATATATATATATATACGTGCAATGTTGCAGCTGGTAACTTAATATTCTGCTGGATAGCTTAAACACATCATAGTTTATTAGTTCATTATATTTTGTATTAATAAGGAGAATTTAGAGTAAATAGTTACTACAGATGCCAGATAAATGTAAACAGTAATTTTCAATATGCGCCCCCAGAATGCAGTGGAGCAGAAGCTTAAAGAGCATTAAATAACAAGTACCACAAGTACAAGAAATATCTTCAACATGAAATATTAAAAAGTCAAAATTCTTAATATCTGCAGGAAAATGATGGATAGTATTGCTGAGGATTGGATTATTCATGTCCTACAAAAAAGATTTGTTTCAGAAAAGGAGCCCTCTCTTCCTCTCAACTTTCTTTCTGTATACAACATAAATAATTATCAGATATGTGTGTTTATGTATATTCTTACAAGTTTTTTTTCTCCCATCTCCTTTTATGACTGGTTGACATGATTATTGTCTATTGGTTTTTGTGAAACCTGTTTTATATACAGTTGTTTTATACAGTTTTCTTAGCTGTGGCATACTGGCCTTGTCACATATTTTTTATTCCGTTTTATGGTTTTATGCTACAGTACTATATGTGCAAATAAAATAAAATAAAAATAAACAGTACTTGAAGGATGTACTAAGGATTTTTACACCACTGAGTTTAACTAACTAAAACACACACACACACACACACACACACACACGCACAGATAGAAACAGCCAATGTCACATTTGTTCCTTGCAGTCTATGTACTAGACTGTGATGTTTTCGGGTCATAACAGAAACTGGGCATATGGCGCCATCTAGTGGACAAATTAAGACCTTGTCAAAGTTTTGGTAATATTCCTTCTTAGCTGCTACTGATGGATCAGGTTGTTGTTATGGTAAAAAGAGGAAAAAATGCCTACTTAACGCTCCTGTTTATGTTTAATCCCTCAGTGCAGACTCAGTCAGCTTGTTTGGAAGTGGGCTGGTGGGAAATCCCCCCACAGAGGGAGTGGTCCTGCGGAGGGCCTCTGTGTCCCGTCTGCTGCTGCGAAGACGAACACGCATGCGCAGTGACATTGTCTGCCTATCAGTATGTAGTTTCACTTTGCGGAGATACTGACCCGTCTTTGCCTTTCCGGCCGAAATTTTAACGAAAACACAACTTAAAGATTAACTTTAAAACTGCGTTTGAGGGATTTTGAAGGGCGAAGATATTATTTAGCCTGTTCAACCTTCTCACGTAAACACCAAACAAGAAAACGAAGCGTAAACAACACGTTTAGCTAACTCTGAAGCAACAATGTTCTGACATCTGAAGCTAATTATCATCTGCCGACAGGTGAGTTGATCATGTGTGTGGAGTGAGATGTTGCTTTTAGTTTACCTTTTGTTCACACAGTTAGGCTGTCTTTGAATTGCCTGACTTCATTAAACCTAACATTGGCTCTTGACCCTAGGTTTAGGTCACTGTAGCTGCAAGAAGTTACATACAGCATGGTAAACATGAGAAAAATGTATGTGCAACACTGGAATGTTAAAAAAGCAATGAAAAGATTCAAGTGGAAATATGTAGCAGACTTTAATATGTGGCTGATACATAGGGTCTGTGTTATTCTCTTGTGAAGAATACAAATATTATAATATATTAGTATATGCAATATATACCACTTAGCTGTTAGCAATGACTCCATTTCTCCTGTTGATGCAAAGAGGAATGCTAAAAATCGTGCAAATGCATAATAAATAAAATAAATAAATAGGCTTAAAGATCTACAATGAAGTTCAAAAGTCTGTGGTCAATGTAATATTTTTCTTGTTTTTGTCATTTTTTTGCTGAGGTCCTTTTAGGCTACCTCTGTTGCCCAGCGGCTCCAGTAGACTTCACACTATGGAGCGGACTGCACTCAGACAGAGCCAGCTCTGTGGCTCCTGGGAGATGAAGGAGAGACTTGGGATGGGAGGTTTTGGACACGTCTACCTGTACCAGCACATTGTAAGTTCTGTCATCCACCTGTACACCAAGGAGAACATGAACTCCAAACCCAAATCTGTCTTTGGCTTGGTTTTATTTCCTGGCTGTGTTTGGAGCAGGAGCTGGGAGACAAGATCGCTGTGAAACTTTGTCGCCTGGAGCTGAACTCCAAGAACAAAGACCGCTGGAGCAGAGAGATCCAGATCATGAAGAAGTGAGTTTAAATCTTCTGCTTGTGTTCATATCGTGGCTCATTAACAATTTATTTTCTACTATTATTTACTTGTCAAACCATCACTACTTGTATGGCTCTCTTCCCTTTATAGGCTGAACCATGTGAACGTTGTCCAGGCCAGAGAAGTACCGGAGGAGTTGAGCTCCATTGCTATAAATGATCTACCTCTATTGGCCATGGAGTACTGCTCAAGAGGAGACCTACGCAAGGTACATTATGGTAAATTATAAAGACCCTTAACAATTTCTTGTCTTTTAGACAATGCACTCTTAACCTCTGTACCTGTTCATGTAGGTGTTGAATAAACCAGAAAACTGTTGTGGGCTAAAGGAAAGTGAAGTCCTCTCGCTGCTCAGTGACATTGGTAATGTTTCCCTAAGCTTTTACTTTGATAAAAATCCACAGTTATCACTATTGATTGCATAATGTATATGGAATACATGTTCTACAAACTCAGGTTCTGGTATCCAGTATCTCCATGAAAACAAGATCATTCACAGAGACCTTAAGCCAGAGAACATAGTTCTGCAGGAGATCGGTGAGAAGGTGAACTCATTTCTTTTTGTACATGCATGCGGCCTGTGTAATCTGCGGCATCATATATTCTATGGATTTCTGTGCCTTGCTCTCATTATGAACTATGTTTCCTCCAGCTTGTCCATAAAATCATAGATCTGGGTTACGCCAAAGACCTAGATCAGGGCAGTCTCTGCACATCATTTGTTGGAACTCTCCAGTATCTGGTAAGTTTTGCATCAGTACTCTGCAAGCAATGTGTTTCTTCAATACTTTTCAACAATCAAGCACTTATAAATCTATCTGTATGTGTTTCAGGCTCCAGAGCTGTTTGAGAGTAAACCCTACACTGTAACTGTGGACTACTGGAGTTTTGGGACAGTGATCTTTGAATGTACTTGTGGCTTTCGCCCCTTTTTACACCACATGCAGCCTGTACAGTGGTGAGTCATCACCAACATTTTTATTGATCTGAAAATATCTGTGTTAAAGGTGGAGGCAAACTCATGAGACTGAATATAGTTTTTTTTTTTTTTTTTTTTGTAATATTTTGTGGATCTAGTTTTCAATTTGTTGACTTTATTTACATTTCTCACTGGTTGTATGTTTGGCTGCTTTTGTAGGACAAGTAAAGTCAAGAACAAAGGCCCAAAGGACATCATGGCAGTAGAGGACATGAATGGAGAAGTCAGATTCTCCACACATCTGCCATATCCCAACAATCTCAGCAGGTAGAGACAAAAAGACGTTTCTTCGTACCCACCAGCGCTGCTCATTCTAACTTGCATCTAACCTTTGTGTGTGGATGTGTTTGTTGAAAGGCCACTGCTGGAGCCCGTTGAGACTCTACTACAGATGTTGTTACTGTGGGACCCTGCAATGCGTGGTGGAGGGCTGGATCCTGAGAGAAACAAGCCGAACTGCTACACTACTCTTCAGAATATTCTCAACACGAAGGTCCAAAATATGAACCGTGCCTGTATTTAGACTCACTAAAACGACATTTTATGTCATGCTTTTATGGTTTATGTACAGTTAGCAAAGGAAACTTCTCATTGTTACTCCAGGTGATTCATGTGTTGGACATGACGTCAGCCCAGCTGCACTCCTTGGTTTTGGGAGCTGAGGAGAGCTTACACTCCCTGCAGCTTCGTCTGGAGACACACACACAGACACGCATTTCCCCGCTGAGTCAAGAGCTGCTGCTGGACACGGGAATCTCCCTCGACCCACGCAGACCACCCGCACACTGTCTGCCAGATGGATTGGTATGAGACACCAATGTAAACATAGCTGTCTAATGTCAATCAGGCCAAGCAACAAGTACATATGCATCAGGGGACAATAGGACCTACTGTTTTTTTCTTTTTTTATCTCCATATTTTAAAAAGTATTGTTTTTGTTTGGAAATTTTGGGTAGTTCTGCATTACACTGTTCCATGTATGTTATTTCTGGTAACAGGATTTGGGTTTTTTGCTTTTATATTTCAACATTGCAGTTAGTTTAACAGGTAATTTGCAGTTGGTCCTTGTGAGAGTAAAAATAGATACAGAAAATAAGTTGGTTTGTTATAATTCACAAATTGCAGACCATATGAATGAATGCATTAAGTAAGTCAGTACATCTCAACCTCAGGATAGATTTCCACTGGTGTTTTTGTTTTTAAAAAAAAGAGCGAACCACCACCTTCTTGTTCTCTGCTTTCAGCAAGGCTGGGACAGCTCCATAGTCTTCCTGTTTGATAAGAGCCTGACCAAGTACTCTGGACCACTGACTGCCAGACCTCTGCCAGACAGTGTCAACTTTATAGGTGAGATATATAACTGTCAGTCTCCTGCTCCTGCTGGTCTCTGGAGGGTTTCCTGCGGCCTTGAAAGTTATTGAAAGAATACAAAATTCAGAAAAGTAAAATAAAATAAGATATTTGTTGATGTCTTCAATCTAGTTATATTGTAATTTGGTGTCCAAGTTAATGTGGGGAGTCATGTGTCTTTTGTGAACTGTGTGTTGTCTCAGTCAGGGAGACCAAGACACAGCTCCCACTGTCTGCACTGAGAAAGGTGTGGGGGGAAGCAGTCAGCTACATTTGCGGACTGAAAGAGGACTACATTCGCCTGTACCAGGGACAGAAATCTGCCATGTAAGTGTATAAACACACAGAAATACATGCACTCACACTCTGAAACATCCTTATCTTGTGTTTGTGTCTGTGCAGGCTGAGTCTGCTGCGTTATAACACCAACCTAACGCGGTACAAGAACCTGCTGTTCTCCCAGTCACAGCAGCTCCGAGCCAAACTGGCTTTCTTTAAGACCAGCATCCAGCACGACCTTGAGCAGTACACCAAGCAGAGGCACACCGGCATCTGTGAGTTGATGTTAATCTGCTGATATGGTATGTACTGTTACTCAAATTCATCACTGAAGCCCCAAGTAAAGTATCTGCTGTTGTTGTGTTCCTATGAAGCTTCAGAAAAAATGTTGAAGACATGGCAGGAAAATGAAGAAAAGGCTGATGGGTTTACAAAGGTAGGAAAGTTTTTATATCATAGTAATTCTACGCACCTGCAGTTGTATAAAATCCTGTACACGCTAAGGGATGTTTTCTGCTGTAGGTTGCAGATGTGGGGTATCTGGATGAAGAGATCGTGGCTCTACATTCTGAGATTGTGGAATTGCAGAGGAGTCCATTTGCGAGGAGACAAGGGGATGTAATGGAACAGCTGTCAGTATCTCAGTATTTACACTGTAATAATTTCCTTAAAAATAACTGTGATATGCACAAGTTAACTCTCTCTTTGTCTTTTTTTCAGTGAGGAAAAGGCTATTGAACTCTACAAGCAACTAAAAGCTAAATGCAAAAGTGAGCACCAATCATTACACATATCACATAGTAGACATGGGTTACAGGGGCCTTTGCTTTTTATGCCTACACACCAGCGACAGCCAGGGCCAGAGGCATTATGCTTTCGGTTTGTCTGTTGGTCCATATGTCCGCATGTCTGTGTAATGCCTTGAGGGAATCCCATCAAATTTGGCACAGTTTGACTTGTGGATGAACGGTTTGGATTTTGGTGGTCAAAGGTCACTGTGACCTCACGAAACATGTTTTTGGCCACAACTTAGAAATTCATACACTAATTCAGACACAATTAAAAGCAAACGTCTAATAGGATAAATTATGAAGTGATGACATTTTATATCCAAATGGTCAAACTTCATCGTCACTATGACATCATAATTTTAGGCATAAACACTTCTGACCATTATTCAATGCTGTAGTTTTGGTAATTCGTTGTGCTCTTTTTTGCCAATTATAATGATGGAGAATCTGATGATGCTTGTTGCTGTTAATGCAAGTCAGCGCTACAAGGAATAAGGTTTCATAATGTGCCGGAGGATTCATTGAACAAATTAGCCCCAGTGGTGCACTGTATAATTAATGCCTCTGCTGTGTTTGACACAGAGGTAAAACAAGGCTGCGAATGGGAATAGCAAACTGGCATATAGTATGTTTTTATGTGGCTATGTCAAACGATAAACACACATGGTCATCGGAGTATGTGTTTGTACAGGTCCTGACCCTCCACATGGCTACAGTGACAGCTCAGACATGGTGAAGACCATACTCCAAACGGTTCAGAACCAGGACAGAGTGCTGAAAGACTTGTACACTCACCTGAGGTAATTTATCCACAAGTGTAGTCCAAACAGATACACACAACTGAGGTATCATATTTAGTTCTCTGTGTGTCATTTGTGGTATTCCCCATCTCTCTTGTTTTCTGTAGTACAATTCTGGTGTGTAAGCAGCGCATCGTTGATTTGTTCCCTAAGTTGGAGAGGGCTGTAGAGAACATAAAAACTGCAGAAGCAGCAGTGATGCAGATGCAGATGAAGCGACAGAAAGAGTTCTGGTATCTCCTCAAGATTGCCTGTGTGAGTATATTACAAATGGCACTACAGAAAATATTCTTAGCTATCACTCATCTTTGGGTAGGTTTAACATCCCTTATACAGTATTAAATGTATAAGTCAAATAATGCTGTATCTAATACAATGTGTGGTTATGTGTTTAGGCCCAGAGCAATTCTCCATCGCAGCCACTTATGCAACGACCCACTGACAGGTAAGTTCTATACAACTCACAATTCCCGTGAGTTGAGTATATATTGTATGAGTACAGTATGAGTTGTATTTGAATGACACTGTCATGGGAACAGTCTCACTACGACATCATGTGGCTGTTTCTCTGTCATTAGCTTAGCTGCAGTTTAGAAGATAAAGTGGAGGTCCCATTTTCAAGTGTTCTTAGTCTTTGGGACCCCATTGTACTGTGCAGAATGAGCTGTATGATCTATTAAAACCAACTGCTGGGTTTTGCACAACCCACAAAACTGCCACAAGAGGTCACCCCATTCACTCTAAAGCCTAGTAGCTTGTTGGAAAAGGACTCATACCCTCCCTGATTATAAACATGAAGACATACAATCAATTCAGAGTCTCTTGTCTCTTTCAGTGAAACTGTTCATCAATTACTGGATGAGAATCAGCGTTACCTGAATCAGTTAACTTCTCTGCTGCAAGACGCCACCCAGGAGATGGACTTCAGTGTTATGGTATGGTATATAGGTGTGAAGGAATGTGATCGTGCATATAAACAGAATCCTGAAAAACAACTGTGTGTGTGTAGTTTATTTTGTATTGACTTTCCTGCTTAAAAACATGCATTTGCACTCAGTCTTTACTAGATCATGCTGGTTAACCTGTTTGAATTTAACGTTCAAGTTTTAAGATGAAAGATGGACAATTGCATGTATCTTGATGTACAGTAATTGATTGAGAGGTACAATGGCTTTATCTGTTTATTCTCTCTCCAGGATCAGGACTGGAGCTGGACTCAGTACAGAGCAGTGAAAGCTCAACCTCAGAAGCTGTAAAAACTGGCAAAAATCTCAGTGTTATGAGTCTAAAAATATATACTGTAAACAAGTGCCTTATCAGAGTGACACTATCTGAAAGCTTTGTGATTCCATACTGTATCATTTAAATACATGTGATGCTGTAAGACTAATGTGTGAAGTACATATTGTGGTAAGCTATTCATGTTTTAACTTAAATTTGTATTATTGAATTTTAAAAACTATATTGAGCTATCACCCACACTTATTTATTGTACTGGTATTATTGTTCAGAATAAATCACTGCTGCTAACAAACAATGCATGATGGAATGTGACTAAATTTTATTACTGTATGACGCATAAATGATGTTTTTGGGTTTGTTCAAGCAGTTTAAATGTAATTTCTTAGAATGGGTTTGTCTTTTCTCTGCAAGTGTTAAACTGCTGAAGATAATAAGTATCTGGATATTTACATTCACACAGTGGACCAGACAACTGTCTGCACACATACAGGAAATTGCTTGTTTATGAGACCCTGGGTTCAAAATTCTCTTGGGAGATGCTGAAACCCAAACAGCAGGGATGAAGCACAGGCTAACAAGCATAAATGAATATGTCAAGAAAACGAGTAACAAGAAGCCAAAAGCATTGTCTCATAAAGTATGAGGGAGGCTTAAAGCTTGTTACTGTGTGACTTCTGTAGTACATTATCTTTATTTAAATAAGGGTATATCCTGTCATGTGTGGAGGATTTCTTTGTAACTATGCAAAATTAAGATAGTATGCAAGGCAACTTTGCATGTCTTGCTGTTGTTTTACTCATACACTGTTTTCTGACCTCCTCCATTATTAACTCCACACTGCAGTTTGTTAAGATCTCTTTTTCAGACTGAAACCATTGTCTGAGAAAACCATTTCACATTTCAATCAGTGTGTTTGTAAAGACTAAATAGTGCATCAAGAGTTAAATATCTGCAGTTAATAGAGACACTGGACAAATAATACACCACAGTACTTTTTTTCAGTCAGTCAGTCATAGTCTGCTATACGTATTTTGTTGTAAGCTGGTAGAATTTCACCTTCATTGTCCCTATCTAAAAAAATTAGCCATTTACTCAGTAACATTTTAGTTGAAAATATTGTTGGTTTTACTTACATATCAGGAATATTAGCACATTTGAATAGAATATGTTCGATAATGGAAAACAATATGGCCACTTTTGTCAGTTCTTTGTCATCAACTTGATATGCAGCTGTACCGTGTTGTCTGTTTGCTATAAACCTGATCTCAACGTGTCGTGAAATATTTCTGTAACATTTTATTGTATCTATTTTTATTTGATTTGATTTTTCAATTAAAAAAATAGTCATCTAAAAAAAAAAAAAAATACAATATCTACACAGAGACATTCGTATGTATTACATGTATACCTATATGGTACACTCATACACAGTACATGAACAACTTGCAGCTGCAGGAAGCTGAGAACATGAGCCACTCTAAGAACTCGGAGCAAGACAAACCGGAATGTATTGCCTTTCATCGTGTCTCAAAACCATAGGCTGTATCAGACAAAACATACATCTCTCGCCGAATTGAGGTGGATAAAAGGGGCCGAAAATTACCTTTGCTGTAAATGACAATACCTTGAACTGTCAGTGAAGGCACTGCCTAGGACAGTATGCACTTTTGATACGCGTTTACTCAGTAAAATTTAGTAAAATATAACTTTTCTTTGTGAAAGAGAGTAAGGCTGAATACTGATTGGTTGGTTCTGCCCAATAGAAAAACGGTCATTAACATATTGTCGCTAAACATCATGGGAAACTTTTAACTACTCGCTCTAAGGACAATAATTAGCTTGTTCGACACAAATGTTCGCGTCAGTCACGCTGTTTAAAACAAACCGAGCGATATATAGACGTTGTGGCAAACATGCCAATATTCGTCACCATGATAGTATACGTTTGTTTTGGGTGCCGGCTTATAAGTGGTGCTCCTTCCGCTGTTCTGTTGGATGTGAGGGCGATCTGGCTGCGACATCTGTCACCCCATTGATCGCTAGGGTTGATTCGGCTGATCTGGCTGGCTAGGCGGGTGTCCCCTTCCTCCCTCACCGCTCCACGTGTGTCCCTCCCGAAGCTCCGCGCTCGGTGGAAGAGGACGAGGTCCCCCCGGCGGACGACCATCCATCGGTATACCAGTAGCTGCGCTCCCCTGCTAGAACCTCCAAACAAGCTCAAGGCCCAGTTGTAGGAGAAACGTAGGGAAGTCAAGCTCCAAGCTTCAGACACATCCAAGTGCGGCGCTGCACGTGGCAGTCTGCCTTACTTTTAGATTTATAACTGTAAACATAAATCATAACATAACACATAAAAATGTATGTTATGTCGCTTAAGTAAATAACAGATTATGTGACGCGCGCGCACAATACAGTAGTGATATAAGCTATAACCATTATATTATGGTGCAGTACTTCATTAAAAAGGAATTCTTTTACTCCATTTTCAGTCAATCTATACATACATATACTTATTTTCTTAGCTTCATCACAGTAAAGGAGCTTTTCACTAATGGTTTTGCAAAGATTTAGTTTGGCTAAAAAACTAATCTAATATTTCCGACTGCCTATGAAGGCAGCATCATGTAACGACTAAAAGCAAGAGCGAAACCTGTTGGAGGCGGGTGAGGCGGGGTTAGGGGGGATGGGTCGTTTAGTGATATGAGCAGAAAGGCAGGCTGTTCGACACAGCGGTAATTTTATTTATCACAAACCAGCACAAACAACCACAAATTGACCATTGCACATCAGCGCAGCATAAGGTGAGTTAACTCGTTTGCTTTACTCCAGCAGCCTGGCAAGATAGCGTTAGCATGAAGCTACAAGAAACTGACCCACCCGATAATGAGAGCTAGCTGACTGGCTAACCAGGCTAGCTATGTTAACATTACCAGGCGAATGGTGTGTCAGGCTTTGCTGTTGTTGAATTGAATTAATTCCGACATCAAGTGTGATGGTTATATTGTAACTGTGGTGCAAACACGTTGCTTCCTGTGCTGACAAAGGAATTAACCTCAAGTTATCGACTTACAAGTCATTCTGCAAGCTAATAGTGCAAGTTAGCGTTAGCTGTTAAATGTTCAGGCTGCTTGTGAAGTGCACTTAACTAATCAAGGCAGGTAAATATAAAGCGTTATTGTGACTGTATACTATACATACTAACTGGAAAGCCATTTGATGGGTAAAACATCAACTATAAACTTGTACACGTTTTAGATCTGTTAGCCTTCTACTTTGAATGACTCTGGGTTGCGTTCATTTGACGTTTTTGACCTGTGTACACATGTTACAGTCAGGATACACTACATCTACCCTCAGTATGATGTATAATGTTTTCTTTATATTTTTTCTTAGCTGTTAATTTAAAAGGGGAAGCTAGAAAAAACTATTTCAGGGCATTAAGTTGATCTTGATGTAATAACGGAAATGTAGTAAAGAACAACAAATGTTGTCTTCCCATATAACACCAAAGTTTTCATGAAAATGTTTGGCTGCAGTTGCGTTCCTTGCAAATTTTGCCAAACAATGTTCAGTGCATATGCTTTTAAAATACTTGTACATAATATTTTATTATATTTTGTCTGCTCCATTTGAGTGTAGACTAAATATTATAAAAAAACACCTCTCAGTATAACACAATGCAGTTCAAGAGCACCAGAAACTATAGCCTACACAACCATAAAGTTTTGATCATGAACATAAAATCAGTTTCAAAGTTGAACACTAAAACCTTCATGAAAGTGGGATTTATTGCAGGTCTTTTGCAATAGACTGTCAGTTACAGTGAAGGTTAAACGGTGCCCTGAGTACATTATGTTGTATAAATATTTCAGTATGTTTATGCTTCTTTCTCTGCTTGTAGGTGAGTGCTAGCAAGGATGACGATGCCGCATGTAGGGGCAGTGTTTGCAACAATAGCAGGAGTGATGGCCATCATGTTGCACTCCTCCATTCACAAGATAGAGGAAGGACACCTCGCTGTGTACTACAGGTATCACACCACTGACCCTGTGCCAGTGACAGAAACAACACATGTATACTGTTTGAATATGGATGGCCAATTTTTATTTGTATGAGGCCTGTTTCCTGATAATGATGCATATAAATTCGACCTGGATATGGAAATATTGTTTGGAGGTGTAAGGTGTGGATGCTTCAAACCTGTTTAACCAAAGAGAAGAAGGAGCGGCTACTACCACATACTAGACAGTGCAGGATTCTTCATCCCAGATCTGAACGTGGACTCTGAACGTTTCTACAAAGCTTTACTGATCCCTGTAAGGAAAATTAGGTCTTCAGGGGAAATGAAATTGAAGTTCACAATTAGAATGTAAAATAAATAAATGTATAGATATTAAACCATATTAGTTGACAATGTTCTTGGCATGGACTAAATAACAGAAACACCCTGTACTATAATGCAATGTTATTCAACATAACCATAAATTATTGTTACACCTGAATTAACAGCCTTCTGTCCTTTTCTTTTGTCCATCCAAAATCAGTAGATGATCCATTGTTGAGAAGTCGGACCAAACAATTTGTTTATATTTGTTTCAGGGGTGGGGCATTGCTGACTTCTCCCAACGGTCCTGGATATCACATTATGCTGCCTTTCATTACCACCTACAGATCAGTGCAGGTAAGCTGACCTTTCAGCCGCCCTGAAACTTGGCTTTTTTGCAGAAGCATGTGGAAAGTAAGAGTCAACCATATGGTGCTGCTCATGAAAACCAATATATGTTCATCTATAAATAAGTCAGCTACCACATGCAAACAGTTGCTATTCAACCGTGGCTGCAGTGGTGTCATTTTATTGCAAGTTTTTGCACCATTTGTTGCACCACTACATAAACTTAGCTCAGAGTCTTTTGAATATCTCTTAAAGATATTAAATGTTTCTATCACAATAAATACTAACTAAAATTGATATAAGTCAAGTTTAATTAAATAATCTTAACTCAAGGTCAACTAACTAGCATTTTCCTGAGCTTTCGACTGCATCTCATGGTTGGCTTGTCATGGAGAGGGTTTAGTGTTCATCACGTAACCATAAGACTGAAGTTGACTTGAGGTTATTTTGTCAAACTTTTTCCAAAGTCAAGAGCGAACTTTCACATTCAACATGAAAACTGAAGTTAATATGTGATATATTATAGACACAGGTTAACTTAAACAATCTCCGCTTTATCTAGTCTTCCATTCTTTTATAAAGCGGGGACATAAAACTTTTCAAAATGATCATGTCATATGTGTTAAATCCAGATACATGTTCATGAGTGGACCCTTGTAGTAGGAGAATACTCTTTTCTTTTTTTCTTTTTTTTCTTCCAGACTACTCTCCAAACTGATGAGATCAAGAATGTGCCTTGTGGAACAAGGTAAAACTGAGCTTACTGATGTAGTGGTAAAAAAAAAACACTGCATTCATGAAAAAGATTTTGTATTTAACAGATACCTTCTTCTTCACAGTGGTGGGGTGATGATCTATTTTGATAGAATAGAGGTTGTTAACATGCTGGTCCCTTCAGCAGGTACCAAATGTTCTTATTTCCATTTTTGCAAAAGTTCCTCATTTTATTGACACATGAACCATGTCAGCTGCTCTGCATTACAACAAGTGCTCCAATTGTTCCTTTATGTGCAGTGGTCGACATTGTGAGGAACTACACTGCAGATTATGACAAAACTCTAATTTTCAACAAGATTCACCACGAACTTAACCAGTTCTGCAGCGTCCACACGCTACAGGAGGTCTACATTGAGCTGTTTGGTGAGTACATGTTTGAGATAACACAGGCCGTACTGTTTCATTTTAATGCCTTACATAGGAAGTGACTTGTGATGTGAGCTCATTACTGAAATTCCTAAAATGTGATTCACATGATGTTGTGTATTGAAATGGCTGCTGTTTTATTTTTGTCTTGCAGACATCATAGATGAGAACCTGAAGACTGCGTTGCAGAAAGATCTGAATGTTATGGCACCTGGACTTACAATACAGGTATTTAAACATATACACACACAACCTGAGAAGTAGAGGATCATAGTGAGTAGAAGGATGGGGACTGAAGTTGCAGTGAGAGCTAAAGGAATTTGGTTTGGTTATTCATGGATACAATATACTGGTCACAAAATAAAATTTGGTGTGTTTTTAATACCCGTTAAAGACTTGAGCTGGATTTGTAGTTGTTCATGAAGGCGCTCTGGAGCCTAATGGGTAGTGGGTGTAGCATCACTGCAGAGTGCAGACTGTGCCATAGCCAAAGTGCACCTTCCTCAAACATGTAACTACACATTGGGGCCACATCGGCCATGAAGATATCATGTGGCGGCTACAAGAACTGTGATTGGGCTACTTGTGTTTTCTCCTTCAAGTTTGATGATGGTGGTAGCACATCAAGCGATTGACAAACCTTCAACTCATTGAAATTAATAAGTGAAACAACAGCGATTGCACATCGTAGTACTTGTCTCCTAATGAGATAACGAAATATAAATTCCTTGGATGTAACTCCAGTTATAATGTACACATATGTATGTATCCCACTGTGGCTCTACATGACAATGTAAATGACAGAATGTAAAGGCACTTAGTGTATGGAACATAGCTTAAACATAATATAACTCGTTCATGTGCAGTACATCTGTCCAAAAAGGAAACATGTAGAGCAAAATGCACACATGAAAAACACAACCTTCACATCATAACATGACATTAGTTGACCGGTTGTTGGTGGATGAATGAATACATGAGGCAAAACTGATACCGACTAATCAACCCTCTACTCAAATTCTAAACAGATACCACAAGACCAGTTCTAACTGTTAAAACCTTTACTAGCCTGAAAACCAGTCACCCACTCTCTGTGAAATTTATTGGCAGATTGATTGTGAGCAAAGGCCCATTTTGTGTTTCTCTCTTTTCCTCTGCACTGTTTTGACATCGTGATGAAGGCAGTGCGTGTTACCAAGCCAAAGATCCCTGAAGCTATCAGGAGGAACTTTGAACTCATGTGAGTTTGTAAATCTGTACTCTCTAGCACAGTCTCGGTGCACGTTTCAAATTCCCTGTGACCTGCCCACTTAGTTCAAGTAAGACCACACAGAAAAGAAAATATTTGTTAGAACCTTTGTGTGTGTGTGTGTGTGTGTGTGTGTGTGTGTGTGTTCAGGGAAGCAGAGAAGACTCGTCTGTTGATAACAGCTCAGACTCAGAAGGTGGTGGAAAAGGAAGCCGAGACTGAAAGGAAGAAGGCCATTATTGGTAACTCTGGTGTATTACTGTAATTCAGCCTGCTGTGTTTTAATTTGCATGACCATCGTTACAATTTTAGCAGTTTCCCCTTTTCAGGCACTCATGTGTAACCCTTCTATCAACCTCCTTCTTCTGTACAGTTGTTAAAACTCACGGGTTTCTCTGTCCCTACAGAGGCTCAGAAAGTGGCTCAGGTAGCAGAGATCCATTTCCAGCAGAAGGTGATGGAGAAAGAGACGGAGAAAAAGATCTCTGAAATAGAGGGTCAGCATACCTGATATTAGTTTACTTCTGTGAGATGGTTTGTGTGTTCCTGTATGTGGCGGCTTCTGGAGAGCTGGTTTGTCATTTGTCTGTCTCATTCAACACTGACTCTTTGTTTCAGACTCTGCCTTTCTGGCCAGGGAGAAGGCTAAGGCTGACGCAGAGTATTACACTGCTGCCAAGTTTGCTGAAGCAAACATGGTAAAAAAAAATGCTGTTGACACAGTTCCACACTTAAACACACAACCACAGAATAACATTTAATCCTCACATACTCTTGTCTTTCTCCAAAATCTTTACAGATGAAGTTAACCCCAGAGTACCTGGAGCTGATGAAGTACCAGGCCATAGCAGGTAACAGTAAGATCTACTTTGGCCAGGACATCCCTAACATGTTTGTAGAGGGAACCAACAGTCCGCCTAAGACCGTGCACTCCCCTGATCTGCCCAATGTTGAAACGGACAAGAAAAGAAGAAAGCTAGACGGGCAGTGAGTCCACAGATGTGCCTCTGCACAGGACAGGAGGACCCGATGAACACTTGTCTGTGGAGTGGAGAGCACTGAACTGAAGGTGATGGGAGGGATAGCTTTGCAGCTAGTTTGATGAACAGCACACTTCAGTCTTAAATCTAAATGGCAAAGAAAGAGTGGGGAAAATGTATGTTGAAAGACAAGAGAAAGTGAGAGGTAAGAAGGGCAAAATAAGAAGGGAAAGTATTTTTTTCCACCTTCCACTCTTTGGGAAAAGACAAGTTCTGGGAATCATGATGCCATAGTTAAAATCAAAAGCATAATAAATGCTTATGCCTGGGAAGGCGACACCAAGTAAGTCGCCCTAATTTACACATGCTTGCAATCAGTGCAGTGTTGAATTTTTGCTTTTGGATCTGCATTAATTTTGTTTGTTGTATGCAAGAGGAGTGATTTGTGATGAAATTGAAAAATTATTTTTGAGAATTAATTTCTGGTTTAGCGGAACTGGAATCTGACAGGCAACACTAATTAAAAGCAGGATGGTTTGTGTAAGTGTGTCATGTGGGTTAGGTCGCCTCTTACAGTGAATCACTAGTTGGCTTTTCTCTCTTAACACGAGTCAGCCTGAGGGCTGTTGATTCACATCCTGTATCCAATGTTGTCGATTGATGACTTTAACATAGTTTCAACGGGTTAATACAGTAGTTCAAGCATTCATTATAAATGTGGTTATTGCAGCAGAGGTGTTCACTACATGAAGCCCACCTACATTTACAGCTCACTGAAATCAAACCTGAAAACTGATCTGTGAAAGTTTTTTTTAATGATAGCGTTCTACAAACAAGTGGCCTGACTTTGTTAAATTTTCACCTGAGCCTGTTTAAGGTAGATTTTACTCTACATGTACTGAAGTCTTTGAAGTTGCACGCCTGTCACCATGTGTTCATAAGTAAGTTAATATACAGTGGTGTCAGATTGGTTGTAGTGTAGTTTATTTTATGTTAATTTGGTGACAGTTTGCTGTTATTGGTTGTGGGTGAGAGTGCAGCCACCACAGAAAGACTTGAGAAGCTGCACTAAGATGTGCTGTGGCATTTACTGTGAAGCCACCTGAGAAAAAAAAGTTCTAGCGCTGCTAAAAGAAAATCTGATTTCTCGCTGATTAATAACCTAAAAGATGATAACTGGTTAGTAAAAGGGTTGTTACACTGGAAGAAGTTATTTTCTTTCCTCCATCTTGTTTTTGATGATCAGGGCCATGCATGTGGAAATTTGTAATGGCTTGATTCAGATGATTAGTAGTGCCTGCATTTTTCTGCCAACTCTTGTTCTTTTACAGCTTGTTGAGAAGTGGCTAAATGTAAATTCTCAGGAAATGGACTTATTTTAATAAAACGGCTGCTTAGTGTTGGACAGATCGTATACTCTTCAGTCAAGTCAAAATTGACAATTTTACAAGAAAATTTAAGAAAATAAATTTATAAGCTGTGAAGTTGTGAAAGTATTCAATTTGAGGGTAATCAAAGCTTTGATTTAATGTCAAGTTAAAGACCATTGTCTAAAAACCACCACTTCAATATTTTAGGTGACATTCTTATAGCACCATCTTCACTTTATTGCACCATTTATTTACAGTAGATGTCTGTGACATTGAATATTATGAGCATGTCGGTCTGTCGAAGTAGAAATAATACAAACAAAAGCTCCCTGCCACTGTCAGTGTTTACATTTTTGTGTAATTCACGAATTGATGTACTGCAAAGTTTTTCAGTCTTTGCTAAACAATATAATTTAAAGGATTTTAATGGAAACACAAGCTACAAGCAACACACAGCTCCTGATCATAATAGCAGCTTACACTTGGTGAGAATTGGTTTAACCTCTGATTAGTTTGAGTTCCAGCGCTACGAAAAAAAGAAAAACTTTTTGTTCTATTTAAAGATGAATGTTGATAATGCTTGGGCTTAAACCAGATGCAAGTTGGTGCTACTTTTTATTGTTTGTTTAAGCTTTTGGATTTTGTTCAGCTCTGTGTTTCAGAAGCATAGAAATACTTCCACGATTCAGAATTCAAGCCTTAAATAATAATGGGTCACCCCAGACTGAGAGATTCAGTGATTCTTATGAACTAAAAGTCTCCACTTGAACCTGGCTGTGAGGCTTATGAAGAGCTTGGATGTGCACAATGTAGTGTACAGCCTCATCGTAGACTCTAGAGGAGAAAGACACAACCAGCAGTGGACACTAATGGAGGATGTTGTGATGTTTACTTGACCTCCGGGTGGCAGTTAAAGGCTACACTCTGCGTTTGCTTCGGTGGTGGGTTCAATTGAAGATGCAAAAGAGGGGTATGAATCACTCATGAAAATGATTTTTTTTTTTTTTTTTGGTCAATATTTTGTACAATCTGTGAAACTTAAACTTTGTGTCCTTGTTTTAAAAGGTTTATATGCAAAAATGTTTTGAAGTTTTGACAACGTTCTAAAATAAAACCTATTTTGGTACCTCTCTCCTCTCTGTGCCATTTGATGTGTGGACATTTTGCAGTACACTTGGATGCCGACAGGAGGAGCGCTAGCATCATGTTAAATACTCTGCTCTGACTCAGTTTCTCAACAACAGATTTTTTTTTTTTTTTTTTGCCAAGACTGAACAAAGGAAAGTAAAATGGATGTATAAAGATCAAATTATTACTTCAAATAGGGGTCATTAAAAATGATGTTGAGAGAAATGAGAAGATGCGCTGAAGCTTGAGTCTTGCCCCTCATTTGTAAGTTGCTTTGGATAAAAGTAAGAGTAAAAAAAAACTTCAGAAAGAAAAGTTTGTGAATCATTGTGACTTGTAGTTGTACAAAAGGTTTGAGGGTGTCAAAAAATAAATAGTCAGGTTACACCAAAAAGATAAAATTTATTTAACATGAGTACAGATTCATTCCAATTCCCAAATTCATTATATAATTTGTGCCCAAATTTAGACATTTTCCACAACTACATATTTTTTCTACACACTTATATTTCTTATGTATTAAATATGTGTCAGAAAAGTGAGAAATCATATAATGTGCACGTGTTGGCTAGTTATTTATTTCACTGCCATCATGAGGATGACTCAATGAACACTTAGTGAATATACATACTCAGTCTATCACACACTCCCTGTTGTTCTCACTCACATAATGAGTTGTAAACATTACAAACACACATGTGTTTGTGTGTCGAGCTTGTAAAATTGTCATCCCAAGAGACTGACTCTAAACCTCAAGTCCTGCCCTGGGCAAGGCCAGTCAGCTGTTCACAAAGGCTTTCCAGGAAGTATCCAAAGAGTGTGTGAGTGGGTGTGACCACAGGCTGAATGACCAGATGAAGGATAGCTTCCTCTTATGAACTCTCCGTCCTTATGGAGAACTCTCAGGCAACCTTTCACAGCCAAACTATCAGTCTTTGCTTTCCGAGGGAGTTGTGAGAAATGTGATCATAATCATGATTGTGAGTGTGTCCTCATCTTGTTTTCATAACTGAAGGACGATTTTTTTGTGCTCATTTAAATGGGAGGTCTGAAGTGTTATCCGGGCTACAAAGTCAGCAAGTTTAACCCCCCCCC
>NW_019524979.1:219394-345730 GCF_002814215.2 Seriola lalandi dorsalis | reverse complement strand
ACACACACACACACACAAACACACATACATACATACATGCCACCACCACCACCCTCCCTCCCTCCACACACACACACACACACACACACACACACACTACCACCACCACCTCAGGAAGTGAGGTCAAGGTCAGGTTTGCCACTTCCTGGATGAGCCAGCGTTTCTCTTTCCTTCCTCTTGTCCCTGACTTCAAATCATCACGACCCCTCCCTGGGTCTGTGACTCCCCAGAAATATGGGTGTGGTCCTTCCTTCATCTCTTGAGTGACTTCTCTGACTGTAAATCCCATCCCAAAACAGCAGTGTGATTCTGAATATGATTCATCAGCAGCAGACAGCTCCTGCATCAATGGCTGCTCTGTTCTGCAAGTTTTCTCTCACATTCCTCTCCTGTGTGTGTGTGTGTGTGTGTTGGCACAATACGCACGGTCATACAAAGAGTATTACCTTTGCTGTTTCTCAAATCTCTGTGCGACCTCCACATTTCTGTGCTGACCCTCAGGATGGATGTTGTAGTCATCACTTGAGTCAGCTGCACAATCGTGGCTCTAGACCTAATTCTGTGCTGCATGTGTGTGTGTTTTGCTCAACCCATTTGTGCTTTGTTCTTGTTTATGTTCTCCTATGAAATGATCAGTTATGAAGGTAAAATGCTTGCTAAAATCTACTTTCCTTTTAGTATACTACTCTATGTGCCTTTTCAATCGCCCCTTTGGGACAACTAAAGTGTATCTTGCATCTTGAATCTTTGCACATAAAGGTCAGTTTACTCATCATGAGGAAAACTGCTCAGCCTGTGAAAACATTTGTATTGTGCCCTCTGTGGCTCTGAATGGGGCTTTCTTCAGGGCAAATAACCCTGATGACTCCAGTTGAGACCGGCTCACTCCAGGCCTTTAGGCTTTAGACGTAAAATATTTGACTAAAACATACATTATAAGCTGGGGGCATGGAGTTGAAAAGACGAGGACATTTAACAAGCAGAGAAGGTTTTAATGAAAGATGTCATTGAGTTCTGTTATGGGAACTGTAAGAGTCAGTGTTTTTGCAGGGGACTAAAACACTGAATATCACGGCAACTGCTGCTTAGATTTTGACCATTCTTTTTTTTAAATACTAAAATGAAATAATAAAGTCAATACTAAATCTTTTAACACCTGCTGAATTCTGATTATTATGAATATCAACACTCTTGATTGTGATTTAAATTTTTCCTTCATTTTACTCCAACTCTGGGAACCTTGTTGACTGCATTTGTCAAAAAAGTGATTTAGTGCAGAACAAATCGATCTCAACATTTAAGAGTCTACCAGCATAATATCCTGGTTATGACAGATAGATAGATAGATAGATAGATAGATAGATAGATATATAGATAGATACTACAAAATATAAGAAATGTATCTCTGTTATATTACTTCAAGCTTGATAATAGCAATTGATTAGGTGATATGAAGGTGATCAGCACAACAGAACTCAATCACAGCAGCAGGCAGCTGGAGAAGATCAGCTGCTGCTGATACAGCTCAGCAGGTCGCCTGTCTCCTGTTATTCTACACCAACAGAGGGGGTGAGATCAAAGGCCACACAATGGACACACACCCCCAGGTCTTAATGGTAATGTGACCATACAGAGCAACCCACCTAAGACCATGTCATTGGCATGAGCTGATACTGCAGAAAGTGACACAACACAGGCTGTGACGTGTGTCAGCAATGCTAAAGCAAAAAACTGTGGAAAATTAACTACTCACTAGTAACTGCTTTTTTTAATCTTTGATCAGTCTTCAGTCTTAAACAGGAACAAGCGTTTCACAGAAAATGACTGATGTCATTTTAGATTTGGAAGGAAGTGACAGTGTATAAACCTAACACTGCATGGCATTTTGTTTTCAGCCGTTGATTCTTCAGCTTCAAATCTTTGCTTATCTGCTACACTCTGCTCATCTATAAAAAAGACAGTTTTGAAAATCAGAGTGGTTAGTTGATTTATTGAGCACTTGGCAGTCAGAAGTTACAGGCTGTGTAAAAGCACAGGAGTCAAAGAAGACTGTAGATCCATTAGGAAACACTGAAAAACACACTCTACACACTCCTCACACAGAAGCAACAATTCCTAAGAAGTTTCATAAACACGCTAATAAATCACTTACTGTACTCTGCAATAGTTGTAGGTATACAAAAATATTTCTATTACAGAGAAAACATTTGTTGCACTATTTCAGTGTCAAATTAGATGAATCACAGCCTCTTGAAATGTGCACGTATCGCAAAACGTACCATTTGCCTTGACAAAGTAACAAAGTAAGAGTTCATGTTATAGGCTTATATCTCTGAACAACCATAACAAATTCTGTGTGTGTGAGTGTGTGTTATATAGCGTTGGTGTATGCGCTTGTATCAGCGTGTGTTGGCTTTGGCTTTGTACGTCTCCAGATGCCGCGTCAGGTCTTCAATACGCATGTCCTTCAAGTGAACCAGATGCTCTAACCTGTTCACTTTCATCTGCAAGATCTGTACACACACACAGACACACACGTTTGCACGGCTATCCTTTGTAGGACATTGCATTGACTTCTATTCATTCGTTGACAGTCTAACCCAAACCTCACCCTAATCTTAACTATAACCACTTCATGCTAAACCCTAACCTTACCTCAATTCACACCTTACTCCTAACCCTAACCAGGACCTCAGAAACAAGGTTAGCACAAGCACACACAGAGGGATGTGGTAAAACCAGAGGAGGTTTCTAACTAAAACTGTGACTTATCTCAATGATGACAACTTCCAAAACCTTGAGGTGTTGCAAATTTTTCATCATTATTTGCATCTTCCTGAGCATGCAGATGTGGCCACAAATGGGAGAGCAAAAAAAGTGATATATCCGCTGAGCAGATACTGACTCATTGACCGCTGCTGACACAGCTTATGACACATATGTATCACACACACCTAAATGTCTCTTTCTGTGTCAAACACACACACACACACGCACGCACACACACACACAAACGCACGCACGCACACACACACACACGCGCACACCCACACCACACACACACACACACACACACGCACACGCACATCTGTAACAACATTACAGCTGGTATGACTGTATAACAAAGCTCTTCCTCTGAAGGACATCAAAACGGAAAATGATTTTGTTTGCAGATGTTCTACCAGTCAGCAGAGAGTGTGTGTGTGTGTGTGTTAGTGTGTGTGTGCGTGTGTATACCTCCACAGTCTCCTGCAGAGCCATGACAGCTTGCTCTTTTTCCTGCAGGATTGTTCGGAAAGTCGGGTCCATGTCTGTGTAAAACTGGACTGTGTGCTTTGGTTTACTAGTCAATAACAAAAATAAATGAACAAGACACATTATTACTACTATAAACACCACTATTGATTCATTTAATTTAAAAGCATGATTTTGATCATACCCATTTCTTGGTCTGCTCTTTTCATCTTTTCTCATGTCTTCTTCTGCCAGCTGAGCCAGAAGTTTCGCTTCAGTCTGTTGAATTTCTGAAGACAGCAAAACAAAAGTTTGACATTTGTCCAACTTTACTGTGACCGGAGTTGGATAGATTTTTGATGAGCACAAGCAAAGGGGACTCATTGGGAAGTAAGATTATAAGATGGAGAAAGAGAAAAATTAGGAGGCCTTTAAGTTCAGCAGTGCTGGGCTCAGGCCAGGGATAAAGGCCATCTGGTGATGTCGGGAGCTGATATGAGGACCTGAGCTGAGCTGTGTTGTCTGATAGTGGAGGAGGTGCAGATGGCAGAGGAAAGAGCAGAGGGAGGAGGTGTTGGCCTGAAGTCAGCTTTACGGCATAGTTTCAGGGACAGATTAGGTGTGAGAAACTCGTCACTGATTCACTCCCTAAAGGTTGTGGCATTCTCTAATCAGTCCGTTCTGATGTTGTTAAGTTTAGGTATCCCTGTCTCTGTGTGTGGCCACTGCTATCTCTGGGAAAGATAAGCATTAACTGAGAGCTGAGAGAAGAAAGTGGAAAAATATAATTTCAGAGGTAGAATCAGCAGTCCACTCAGACACAAAAAACATTGAACATGCTGATTATATGTTTGTCAGCTGACGGGTAGATAAAGCACCCTTTAAAACAGTCTAAAATTATACCCACTTCCTTCCCTGTCCTAAAAAAAGGCACATTTTGGACTATATGTAGCGTCAGTCAGGGTTACAGACAGACTGTGACAACTAATACACTCCAAAAATGGATATATCATGCAGGAGATGTGAGGTCAAAGGTCCTAGTATTCCCGTTAATTCATCAGTTTCAGTTTGTGTAATCCAGTTGATTTTACAGATTTCATTGCAGTTTTGCAACTTCTAATGAAACCTTTATCTCTGTTATCAGTTAGTGATGAAAAGGTCAAATATGACACCAGACATGTCAATCAGAGAATACGGTTTTTAAGATTATTAATTTTTGCAGGTTGTGTTTTTGGTTAAAAAAGAAAAAGAAAAAAAGAAAAAGAAAAGGTATGTTATGGTTTGTGAAAATGCAATAACACAATAGCCACTCTACCTGCATAAGGTTTATTGTGGTTTCTGGTGTCGAAGTATTCCACATCCTGAGTTCAAAAGAAAGAAATTGTTCAAAGTGTGGTTATTTTTCAAGATATATGCTTTGCTTACCTATTGTAAGGGTAGCTTTATGATTCACATGAAAAAAAAGTAATTAATAATAGAGTAATTACTATTTTGTAATTAGCATTCAAACAAACAAAAAGTGACTCATAGAATGTATGTCCCTAAGCAGACATGCATAAATATAAAATACACACCAGTATGTTGTCCATGGCGTGCTCCAGTTTCTTGTCTATCTTCTCCCTTAAGGCGCTCAGTACAGGCTCTATCACTCCCGCAGTACTCAGTACAATTCTCTTCACTGTCTCCTCAGGCACGTGAAAGTTTAACTTGGAAAACACCTTCCTGTCCACAGAAAAAAAAAGAAGAAACACACAGATGTTTCTAATTTACAAAACTAGTTACAATAGGACCTGCAGATGGAATGTGATTTAACTCATGATGCTTGGTGATGATTAACACCACAGGGGCCAATATGTTTACAGTGAAGTCCTATAAATTGTTAACTGGCTGTGTGCCATATCAGAGGGGGAGTGGGTGTGTGCTGGACCGGTCTTCACTGTCAGACACAGGCCAAGGTTGGAGTTCAACCAAAATGTTTATAGCAAAATCCTGTTGAAAAACATAACCTTAAGCAATGTCCGTCATTTCTATTGAGAAATATGAGGTGGGATTGTAACTTATTGTTGGGTGTGTCTTTGTGTAAAAACTGTTGTGGACATATTAACAAAATCAGATTGTGAAAATTTGAATTTTTCCAGCTGAGGGGTAGCATTTCTCTGGCAGTGGCTGTGTGACATTCACACAATCACTTCACACTTCACTTTAAGTACCCCTATTTAGCTTTAATAAACAGTATGCAAATGTTTGATAGTTTACACTATAATTGAGCTGTATGCACATTTATGAGTTTATTAATGTGCAGTAATTGTCAGCAATTATTATTTCTCCCATAATGAATGTTATAACATTACAGCTGTGTTTTAGTAATTTGTCATCCATTATCTGTACAGCAGCCTCCACTTACCCAATGCCCACATAGGAGGAGTTATAGCTGTTAACAAATACATGAAAAACACTTACATCTGCTCACATGTAGGCTACATCATCATCTGTTATGACGTATTCATTATATCTTTACATACTTATTATAAATGATAAACAGGGGGTCATAAGTAAAGCATAACCCCTATTATATTCACAGCCACCCTCACTGGATCCCTACATACAGTTTGAATAAACAAATGAATAAAAGCAGCAGGTTTCTTGCCTGTTGAGCAGGTTCCAGTTACTGAGCTTCTGCGGTGAGGAGTTTGCAGGAATATAGTTGTGCAGGTCAACAAGCTTTGGGAAGAAACATTTTACAACCTCAGCAGCCATCACTGCAGAGGGTTCAGCAGAGGGGCAGAGTCAGCTCACAATAAAATGCATAAACAAACAGACACTTGAGCTGATAAAACATGTAAATTAGATGGCTGTAGCTGGATGTAGTGCGTGACAAATGTATACGAGGTTTTACTCTTGTTGCCTCTCTAGTTACCACTTCCCTGTGGACAGCTAGCAAAGCCAAAGGTTAAGTCAACTACCTCCGTCGCTGAAGTCTCTTGTGATGTGTCTTTTTGGCCGGGACAGAGGTATCTTATCTATCCATGCGTACAAATCCTGCAGTTCCTCTTCCTTCAGTTCTCGATCCATTCCTCTTAAAGCGACATCTGTTTCGGCACAGTTTGTAAAGGTCCAAACTGTTTTACTGAGCTAGCTTGTTAGCTTCCCAGGACGACTGGTTGTTTACGGCATTGCTAGGCGACCGCTGATTTACCATGGCAACACAGATTCTAGTAATTCTTTCTTGACAGAAACAAGGAGAAAAATGACAGAAACTGACTGTGTTGATTCACTTTTATTCTCAGCTCAATTTTACAGACAAAAAAGATATCTCTCAATAAATAGGAACATTCAAATAAATTTTCAGTTCAAAGTTTGCAGGAAAAAATCAAGGCAGAACTCTAAATGTATGGAAAGGCATTGGCATTATGAGTGAGTATCATGAGTGTGATCATGTCTGCTGCATAGAATATGCAATATAAAATCCCTTGAAGAATTACAATCAAAATGTATCAAGCCAACACAAAAGACAAAACAGCTGCATGTAATAACTCAGTCCCACAAAGTCAAGCATAAGTTGGTTAGTACAAAAAAAAAAAAAAAAAGTCCAAGAAAAAGTCATAACCTTTGTGGTACGTCCTTAATCCAAAAAACTGTAAAGTGCCAATGTTGGTGCCACATTTGAATAATCCCTTAATATTATTTCTTATATAATATAAAGTCAGTACCAAAACCATGTGAGGGACAAGTAACAGTAAACAGTTCAATTAAATTAAAACAATTGCCTCATAAAGCGTTCACATATCCCAGGATCAAGGCAGAGTGACATTTCCCTTAAAAAAATTTAAAATCATCATGGCAGCATAGCCATTTGTTATTTATAAAGCACAGAAGTTAAGTTTATCAATAATGGCTTCAGGTTTCCATCAACATACTGAAGGCCAAATAAGCAAGACACAGACGGCGGTAATCCTCAGGGAGACCATAAATGACAGAAGAGCTCTGTCACGTCACGTTGCTGATCCTTCAGTGGATCTTGTTTCCGCTTTAAAACAGACGAGCGTCTCCAGAGAGGATCTTCAAGGTTCTACTAGGTGGGACAAAAACATTGTCCTCTGTCGGAGGATCTCAGTGTTTACACCATGCTGAATTATTCCCCCTGTCATCTGGGCCTGCTGGGGGGCTTTAGGGCCACTCTCCCTGCAAGCTAGAAAACAAACACTGTTAGCGTACATACTTTGGAGGAGCTTAATTTTATATGTAGATCATTATTTCAATGTGTCTGTCTCTTGGCCTGGGAGAAATTTGTGCTTACTAACTCACGAACAGTGAGCCGCTGCTTATTCATTACACTGTTATGTTGGGACAATGCCCGAAACCACAGACTTCTTTATAAACGTGAATGCCTTGAACAACATTAAGAATGTCTGGATGCCAAGGATTTAGGAAAGTCTGGCTGACTCTGACTTGTGTCTGAATACATACCAGCTGAGTGTGTGGCAGTGGAGATGGGACTGCAGAGGGCTTTGGCTTCACTGGAGGCATCGGAGGCTTTGGCTTCATGATCTTAGAGAGCAGATGTTCATATTTCAAATAAGTGGCAATGGCAACAACAGATACATGTATGAATGCAAATATTTGAAAACTGTGGGTAAAGTGACTTGTAATGGCACATACCGATTTTGTTGCAAGTGGTGGCAGAGGTCTGGATGGGGGTAGTGGCTTAGCCTGATAAAAAGAAGAAACCAAAAAAACATTAGCACAACAATTAATACATCATTTAACAAAGCAAACAAATAGTGTCGAAAGAAAATAGAAATATTGCCATTTTGTGTATGCAATTTTACCTCAGTATAGATTGGTTTGCTTGAAACATTTGTTGGCTGCATGAATGGCCTTACAACCTAAATAAAAAAGATTTATTTAGTGGTTGAAAACCAACTGACACCTGAAAAATAAGGCCAATTCTACATATAAATAATTCTACATTTAAATAAAGACAAAACAGTAGAATTGATTACCTGTTGACTCTTTGATGGCTGAGGTACAGCTGGCACTTTCTTTGGTGGCTGTAAGGGACAAAAAGAGAGATGAGTGAAAGCAAAAACTTGATTAGTTTGTTTCTTTAAAACCAGAACTATTACTGCAGTTTACAGTTGCAACAAATGGAAATATCATGTCTAATGTGGATGAAAAGATAAAAAGTTAACACACACAGAATGAGTGTTAGTGTATCACTACTCTGTGGCGCTGAGGCTGTTGGATCAAAAATGGAAGCTCACCTCTGGAGCTGCTCTGCTGGGCGTCGGTGCTCCAGTATGTGGTCTGGCAGTAGCAGAGAACAGAGGTTTACAGGCTTGAGTGGCCGAAGACTCCACAAATGTAGGCTGGCTGATGAGTGTGGTCCCAAGACGAGGGCTGCCCCGAGTACTGCTTGACCGAAACAATGGGTTGGATTGTCCTGAGGTAGACCGGAAGCATCTGTAAACGTATACACACAGAAGCTAAAGTTAAATACGGACAAGATCAAAACAAAGTCTCTCTAGCTTCATCTTCATACAGTAGCGATCTAACAGAGAGTGAAAGGAAGGAATAACGTCTTTCTGTACCTTTTTACAGGTTGCCTTTTTCTGAGGCAGCACATCAAAGTCCCAATAACCAGGGCCAACAGCAGAAGAAAGCCAGCCGCCAGTGACACAATAAACACCCCATTTGCCTCTGTACACACACACACAAACACACACACATACAAACAAACAAACATATTAATAGAGACAATATTGTTTTATTGCCCTAAGATGAGCATGTAATAGCATATGTCACCTGCTCAGGCAACTGTAACATCATTACTGCATTTGTACAGACTAACAGGGGAATTCCATCACATCACTGTCTGTGTGTCCATTAGAAATCTATTCCGAATGCTGAATCTTGATGAAAAACAGAGCATTGGAGAAACAGACACAAACAGTCATGTGTAAAGCATGGTCATTAAAAGGTCAAGCATACAAAGAATGACATACATCAGTGACTGTCAGTGCTTACATGTGCATGTGAGGACAGACAAGCATAACATGAACAATACCTCCAGGCAGCTCTGATTGCTTCACATCGCAGAAAGGGGTGGCCCAGCCAGGGTCGCAGTGACACTTACTCTCGTGGTTGCAAACCTGTCAGAGATCACGCAGTCAGTTATGCTGGCTCATGGCTATACAGTGCTCCAAAGTGTTGTGAGGTTAACATATTTTTTACCCCGTGGTTGTTGCATTTGGCAGAGCAGTCATCTGTTCCGTACACTTTTATGCTTTTGATGTCTTGACACCGTTGATTGTAGCATACCTGAAAGACACAAATGACATCGTGAGGACACTGACACAGACAGTTCACAGATCAGTAGTCCATGGAGGTTTTTTGTTCATGGTCAGTTTTCTTACCATGTTGTGGCCACACTTGGTGCCAGTAGGTACCATGCCCATATCTGCAGGGTAGTTATCTTCAGGGTTCATAGTTGCTTCATTGCATATCTCTCCCTTTCCTACTCTGTAAAAGGATTTCTTGGATGTCACTGGAAACTCCCAGCCTCCGAAGCAGAAAAGTGTCCCACAGGATTGTTCTCTGTAACCAAAAACCACAAACCAATAATCCCAAAAACCAACAACACCACACTGTTAATATGCACCACTATAGTGCTGGTTTGGCTTTTGATTACATACCTGCTCGAACATCTCTGGCTCGACTGTGTTTTTCTGCAGTTTCCATGCCCGTAAAAACAAGCATCTGCAGCTACTTCAGCATCTGAACAGAATCATAACAAACAAAATGCAGACATAAGAGTCTTGAATTATCAGAATAAAAGCGGCTCCAAACTAAACTGTAATTCACCGCCGCTTTACCTGGTCCCCAGAGTCTCTTGCAGTGTTCCTGCCGTGAAGGACACTGTCCATTGTAGCAGTATCCTTTTCCCCGGTTGCAGGGCAGGCCATTTTGGGTGTACGCATCAGTTGGACAGGAGGCAGAGAAGCCAGTGCAGTACTCTGCCAGGTCACAATCTCCTGACCTTGATCGACAGACACTGCTTGTCGGTTTCAGCTTCAGAGTGGAGAGACACACAGATGGTGATGTACCGACTACTGAAATATGTACACTCACACATAACCAGCCAGACGGCACAGCCAGACAGTGTCTAGCTATATGGTAACACATTTAGTAACAGTGTGACTTCACTCATCTAGAGAGGACATAGTGAGTATGACTTACTTGGCAGTTGTGGCAGCACTCTCCCTCTGCACACTGGGCTCCTGTGTTGAGCTTGCAGGTTGTGGCATTGCAGCAGAGATTCTTGCATTCCTATGAGGCAGACAGAGGGGTCCAGAATATTATGATTCAGCCTCATTTGTGTGCTTTGTTTGTGTGATTGTATGCATGCACGATATGTGACTGCAGCATGCACAAACCTCTACAGAGCCACAGTCACACTCCTCTCCGGGCTCCAGGAAGGCGTTTCCACACACTGGCCCTCCATAGATGCGATCAGTGGAGGGAGTATCCAGCAGACAGGTAGGGTTCACCTCCTGCAAGAACCTGTTGAGCTGCTGCTGACTGCAGCTGCTGAACTGCTGCGGATACACAAAGCTAGAAGAAGACATAGCAAGAGCAAGAAAAGAGAAGTTAAACATTAGCTTTACTTTGAGCGTAAGAATAGTAGATTAGAGGGAGTTTATGTGCTGGTGAGAAACTGAACTTACCCAACACTCTCAGCCATGATGCAGCCTTTTTTCGATATTGAGGAGCCACAGACACAGTTTTCGGTATCATGGGACAAGCCCAGGTTGTGACCCATCTCATGCGCAATAGTAGACGCCACTCCTATTGGGTTAGTGTTATGGTCCTGTGAGTATAGCAGACAAACATTCAGTAGAGTAAAACCGAAATTAAAATCTCATGATTTTTTTTCACAGAGATTTTACATTGATCCATTTATTAAACAGAAAAGTATACTTGCCTCATTGACAGCTCCAGAGTTAGAGGTGCACATTGCATTGGTGTTTGCTAAGCCGACAGTGGAGCCATCAAAATCAACACCTCTGGATAATGAAGAGGTATAAGTTATTAGAAACCAGCTCTATCAGATTAACAGGTTTTTGTTTTTTTATTTAACAGTGGGAAGTTGAAATCTGCTGGATCTTACGTGATGAACTGTGCATTGTCGTGTTTGGTCCTCAGCAGCAGGCTCCGCTGCCGCCACGTGAGGAAGCGACTGAGGGTGAGCTCAGGGTTTGTGCTGACCTCTATCTGGTCTCTGTACGACCAGATATCCAGAGCGACCAGCATCACACGAACACCCAGGGGGCGATACAGCTGAAACGGAGCAGCATGTGGTCACAAAGTGAAAAGGGGAAAAACTGAATGAGTTATAAGGTAATTAGGTCATAACAGTATTTTTGAATGTGAGGGAGTTTAACTGGTAATGCTACAAATAACAGATGCTGTCACAGGAAGTCACAGTTGCGTCTATTGCTGCCATTCATGTTGGCCCTGCTCTTTCAGAGTAATCAAAGACGATTCTGTGATACGTGTGAAAATGTTCAATATAGGTGTGAAGATTCACAGTTAAAGTTTGATTTTCACAGTGAGAAAACTTTTCATTCCTTTTATTGGTCAAATTCCAATCGGTAAAGGACAAATATTATCAGGAGAGATTTCTTGCATTAAATCCACAGTGAAAGTGAAGCCTGATAAAGTGCTAGACAGCTGACTGTGCTGCATTGTGAGAAAGTCTGATATGCAGCCAATGAAAATAAGCTAAATTACTAAATCACTGGTAAAATAGGTGGAATGCTTCATTAATTCCACAGGAGAAAATTACATGAAATTACACAATTAAGCTTTTACGATAATTTAAAGTTTAGACTGCTCTTATTTTCTCCCAAGGTTAGAGGATTTTTCGCTGTGTAAAAATATAACAGCGTTAAATTATTTAGATAGACTTATTAACTGATAGACTAACAGAGAAACATACCTTGTCCACATGATTTGCTATTTCAAGCAGTCTGGTCTCTATTGTCTTCTTGCCATCAAACTTCTTGTACTAAAAAAAACGTTTTTTAAATTAGCAATAAAATCAACAGTGTCTCAGAAATAAAACAAAATCTTTCCAAAAGTTTTATTATAGAAAAGGAAATATAGGAAATCAAACCTCAGAGTGGTCGACCACCAGAACCAGCTCCACTGTCCTGTGTTTTACTGAACGGTCTTTGGTCTGGGCTCTGCTTTTCTGAATATCACAAAAGGTGTAAGATATTAACAATATTAATTGTGTGTGTGTATGTGTGTGCATACATATGTGTCTGTTAGACCCAAGTATTGTTTTGAGGATGTTTAATACAGCTCAACAATTGACTATGAGTTTTGGTGTTTGATGGTCTACAGTAGTGCTGAAACAAAATCAATATTACAATGGTCCTGCATCTATTAAAATATGCAAATTGATATTTGCATGTTGAAGCTAATTGTCACTTGTCCAGTTACAATTTCTAAATATATTATAAATGAACTATCGTCTCTCTTCCTCGTTTTCTTGGTGTCTACTTTCTACTCTGCACCCCTGTTTTCATTCCCTTTGTTTTACCTGAATATGTTTTATTGAAATTAATGCCAGTGTTAAGTTCAACAACAACTTTTGAATTTTCAAATGATTTTCATAATCTTCATGATCATCATGTTGCTAGATTTTAAAAACATCAAGGGGAAAGTGTTTGTTTTTTTTTTAACCGTGTGTCATGATAAGTTACGGCGCTTTTGTGAACAGTAGTATTTTACTGCATCTTACTTCTTGTTTTTTTGCATAAAATCTATCAAATGTAAGAATGCAGCACAAATGTATAATATTAGATGTCAGCAGATGTCTCAGTCCAGAAATATCAGCTGTAGGTTTCAAACCCTGGTGTATATGTGTATGTGTCCACTCTGTGTGTCTTTACCAGACTGCTGAGCTGGAACAGTCCAGACGGACGAGCTCCATGATCATAGAAAGTGGTTGTGTTTCCATGGGAACAGGAGCTCCTCTTCCTCCTCAGGTGTTGGTAGTTGTAAACAGCATGAAGACCCTCCCCACTGTGAGCTTCCGAGCTCTGTCTGTCATCCTGCGCTCCCCCATCGGCACCGGCCAGAGGTTCAATAAGGTAGATCTGGCCCTGGAGACGCACAAACCCCCTGCAGTGCAAAAGAGGAAGTTCAGAGTGGACAGAGGCAAACACCTCATCTTTTTCTTCAGCAGATCTAACTCACAAACGGATCACAGTTGAACTAATCATAAGACAGCCTTTGTTCGTCATATTTTCAATTCCCACACCCTTTGAAGCTAACAGGTCTTTTCTTGCAAACAGAAGGGAGCTTAAAGAAGCCTGCATGACTCAGTTACAGGTTTTCAGCACTGCATGCAGTCTTAATGGTCAGTGTGATGGACGAAAGGGATGCTGAAGGACTGATCCTCTCTTTGGACTGGGCACTCTGGTCATGAGTCACAGCAGGAGACTTACAGTCCCAAAGCATCATGGGTTTAATTCAATTTGGCACTGTATTTAGGGAAACAATATTCTTTTTTGTAATTAGAGTTACAGGATGAAATAAATTTGCATCCAGCATTACTCACTTTATTCCAGAGCACAGTCCCACGCTGGCAGATGAGTCTTCCACTCCCACAATGTGTCCATGGTAGTAGCAGTGAACCTGAACAGACGTCCATCATTTGTCAGAGAATCAAAAGAGATTTTTCACACTCACTCTTTGCTTTTCCTTAATCGGCCAAGTATCTCAAGCACGGTGTAGAACTGTGATCTGATCAGAAGAATATGTATTTAACTGTATGTGGGTGTCTTTGTCAGAGGGAATGACAGTCATGACCTCATATTTCAATTCCTCTTCAATGTAAGACTCAAGAATTGCAGTGTGTGGTGTCAACTCTCATAATGAGGAACTTTATAGTTGAGAAACTCCAAAAAGCTGAAAGAGTCATCAGGACATCTGAAATTTTGAAATAAGAAGATGGACTGGCATGTATTGCAAAACATGATTTTTCTCATGAAGATGATGATGATGATGACTGGTCTTTAAGTGTTAAGTGTTTAAGTGTGAAATATTAATTGAATTGTGTGTTTGGTAATTGTGCTGTAGAGCCTTAAAAAATGTTACTGGTATGGTTACAACACTTGCTGTATTTTAGAAATACTGTAACCCTAAGACCAGCTCAAATATCAAGATCAAACTTCTCAAGAGAAGATCTGCAGTTAAGAAGTGTACCCAACACAGGAAGGCAGATGCAACAAAACCAATATATTGGGGTTTTCAGTTGACACAGGATATCCTGTATTCATTTTATTGAAGCCTATATGCTCTATTTAGTAAGATAATTCTTTGGTACTCTACACTTTGGTACATTAGTCTAATTTCAGACTTCTGAATCACCTATGTCACTGAAATATGCAGTGATTTAAATTGAATGTATGATGTAAAACTAAGTGGCAATTCAGTCTGATGATCAGACTGAATATACTTTATATACACACACACACACACACTCAAAAAAGTTTTCAGTAATAACGGCATCTGTTTCTGATAGACTCAACTAATACAAAGATATAGACCATTATAATGCAGGCTGATCATGAATACAGGGATTATGTTAATGTTAGTGAAATTGTAGTGAAAGAAAGATACATACCCCAAGATCTGGAGTAGTTGTAATTTGGGTGCCCTGATCAGAATAGTGTGTCACAGAAAAGTTTTTCCCAATAAGATCTCTGAAATTAACAGATTTTTTTAAATATCAATCATATTGTCATGTAAAGAAAGAAGCACAGTATATATAGACCTGCACAGTAAAAAAAAAATCTTACTTATTTCTTTCCAGGTGCAGAGTGTAGTTTTGCCCTGCAATCGTCAAAGAGTACTGGAGTACATCAGGGTATGTCTACACAGACACACACACACACACACACACACACACACACACGCACGCACGCACACACACACACAGCAGAAGACTTTAATGCTTTTTGATTTCAATAGTTTTTAAATAAACTTGTAAAAGTGTACAGTAACATGCGTGTTACCTGATTTGCGGCTGCATCATTCGTGAGAGATGAATCCTTCAGCTTCTGAGGTATCACTGTTTGGTACTTCATCACATGAGGTAGAGTCTTTACACTGCCCGCGAGGATTCCTGCAAATAGGGACATCTCATGAGACAAGAAACAAAAGGAAAAAAGAGAGACAGAGAGAATGAAAGAAAGAAAGAAAGATAGAAAGAAAGAAAGAAAGAGTCGTACCCCACGAGGAGAATAACATCATTAAAAAATATCCAGTATATCGCATGTTGCTCTATCGGACGGACTCTTTCATTGTATGCTTCGCAGTCTGTGGTAAGTATGGACTCTTCCCAGCTCTCCGCCCCTCTGCCGTGTAATATCCTGAAGAATCTGACTCTGACAAGAAAATTAGTCACTGCAGAAAGTTAAACGTTGCTCCTACAAAATGAGCATTCGTCATTAGATGAAAAACGCTGTGATAATGCCTCCAATGTGTAATGTGTAATGTGTAACAGCTTATGTTGCACTTTATTGAAAAAATAGTCGCACACGTTGCTATTAGTTTAAACCTATTACAGACACAACTGGAACTTTTTTCTTTCCACACAAGGGTTTTCACTGATTACCAATAGGTTCTAATATATTTACCCATTCGCCAATAATAAGCCACCTTTCCATAACAAATGTAAACTCGGTTTACCACATATTTTATTGGGAAGATTAATAGCGATAGACTACGGGAAACCCCCTCATTCATTAACAAAATATCCTGTACACATGGCCAAAGAGCTCTCACCAGCTGACAGCTGAAACAGCGAAGCCTCTTAGTGGCCTTTGTTGCCATCTACTGTTTTAAGTTTTCAAATATTTTAGTTTTAAACAGCATATGTTTGCTGCACTTCTTGTGATAGGAAAAGTAAGCAAAATCACAGCAATGAGCTAAGTAAACCTTACATATCAGTGTATGTTCATTAGTAATATCAACCAAAATTCATCAAATTAGCACAAACCAGTGTCAGTTGCTGAGTATCTGGGGTCCGGCTCTCAGACATTTGGAAATCAAGATAAACGGAGCAAACTAAAGAAAATATGGCTAATTAAGTTCGTTATAATATGTGAAGGAATAGTAGATATTTGAAAACATGCTAACCCCTAGCTACACAGCAGACATCAGATACTCACATCAAAACTTTTTTGTGGCTATCTGGACATAGCTTTCCCATGTTTCGCCTGTCTGACCGGTTGGTGGCGGCAACGCACCATTTTTGTTTTTAGTCGCGTTCACGTCTCATCGTTAGCGTGGGAAAACCCGGAGACAACAGGCCTTAGGCGATAATTGGAATTTGTGACAAAAAAAACCAACCTAATTATGCCAAGAAACTGTTGGTAGAATGGCTGCAATTGCACCACCGCTGGTCGTAATATCAAAATAAAACCCAGTATTAACACTAATACATTTAATAGGAGCTATACACGGTTTGAAACAAGTACTTAACACAACAAAATACCTGGTGTGACAACACAGGGTGAACACTGCCAAGACGGAATAACAGGTGTTTTTACTATTCTTCCCATTCTGCTGACATTACGTGAATGCAGCATTTGACAACCGCCAAAAAAAGAGAAGACGTCGTCATTCCGCGACAACTACAACCAAAACATAAAACTCCTCTGAGGCAGTTGCACTTCTTTCAGTGTAGTGAAAGCGTCTGGGAACTGTCCGCTGACAGGAAACATGGAGGAGCAGGAGATAAGGCAGAGTGAGCTCCCGTTCAGCTTCACCCCGCAGCTCGTCCACCTGCACAAGGACCACGAGCTGTTTGAGGTAACGTTGTGACGACGAACTGAATCCACTGACCGTTACCGGCGGCTAACCGGCTAATCCACCCACAGTAACATCAGTAACATACTGCATGTGGACGCTGTTTACAGGATGGAGACATCCACAGACACATGTACCTGCAAGATCTCTACTCCTCGGGAGCAGACGACAAACCAACGCCCAGGTATGAAAAACAAGTCTTATCCCTGATGGAGCCAGGTTTTGGCTTCGGTAATTTACTTGTTTGTGGGTTACATTGAGTTAACAAGCAGCAAACAAACTCTACACTGTAAGGATTAGTCCATAGACCATTTTGATAATAGATTATCAGGTTACTGTTTGTTGACCTATTGATATATTTATGTTTTCTGTCTCCATTAAATTCTTCTATGCATATGATTGTGGGATATAGTGGAAAATGGTTAGTCTAAAAAGGCTATTAGATAGACTTTTAGTTTGTTCAATGTCAAGCCCCACTGTAAGTGTGCTAGACATATGTGGTTGTGGCATCCCAGCATCTATAGTTTACAAGTCATCTCCATATAGGAAATACAGGAAAAATAAACTACCAAACAACAAATTGGCCCAATAAATGATAATTCCTTTGCAACTGTTGCTTTTCCCCTTTTTAACTGTAGCCCATTGTAATGTCAGTGTTGGTTGAGCTGTCACTCACTTTCCTCCATCTCTTGTGTCTTCTCAGTGTGTCAGAGTTTGCCTGTCACATCTCTGGCTGCAGTGCAGTCTTCAGTACACTGGAGGAGTACGAACACCACTACAACTCTCTGCACAGACATGTTTGCTGCTCCTGCCGTCGCTCCCTGCCAAGTGCCCGGCTCCTAGACATTCACATTCAGGAGTGGCACGACTCTCTCTTCACTATCCTTGCCCAGAGGCAAGACATGGTAAGCCAAAGGAAAGAAAAGAAATGATACCCTCAAGCTATGAGGGAGATTTGTATATAAAGCCAAATATTTTGAACATTCTTTAAAGACGAACAGCTTCAATGATAAGTTTTCTCTGACACTTCACATTGTTCAGTACCAGTGTTTGGTGGAGGGGTGTGGACAGAAGTTCAGGACTAGTAAACACAGGAAGGACCATCTAATAAGAATTCACAAGTATCCACCAGACTTCAGATTTGACAAAACCAAAAAGGACAGAGGGTAAGTCTGCACCTTCCACACTTTGTCCACTAGATGGCAGCAAAGCATCAGTATAACCATTACTCTGAAAGTTTCAGTCAGGGAGAGCCCATGTTTGTTATAATAAACAGGATTTATGCCTCTGGATTTGATCTTTTTGGCATATTTCACACATATTTCTGTCATAGAGTGAGATTCTCTTTGCTGCCGTTATGAAACCAATGCGTAACTCCACACTGCACACTGAGACTTGTTTGAAATGCTTTTTTTTGGTATATTTTCTGGTCCAACAAAGTAAAATAAGAGGCTTAAAATATTTGTTAAATCATTGTGTTTTTCTTAAATACTATGTGTATATTTAGTATCATCTTATTTTTGTTAATAGAACCAGAGAGACAAAGAGGCCGCAGCAGAAAGACGCAGCCATGGAGGTAGTAGATGATGTGTGTGAGTCTGAGGGTGTGTGTGAGGTTATGTGTGATGTGTTGTCCGACCAAACTGAGCAAGGGGAGTCCATGGAGACACACGTGTCAGAGAAAGAGGCTGCTCATATGGCAGAGCCCGCTACTGCCGGGGAGCACGCAGGTCTTTCTGCTGCAGATCACGGCAACGAGTGTGCAAGCACCGAGACTCTAAAACCTCGATACTCCTACAGGTCAGTCTTAAAATTTGTTCTGCCACAATGTCTTGTGATAAAAGAGACTAAGTCAGCCATTTTTTTTTTTTTTAGATGTTTTTAGGTTAACTTTGTGAATTTAAAGCAAGTTTGTAACCATTAGATATCAGTGTTCTTAAGGTAAAAACTTGAGCAATTATGTCTGTCTTAAGCAAACTGTAGGAAGGGTTATTTCTATTTTGTATGTGTAGGTTAATATTGTATTATTAAAATATATGCAAGTTGATATCTTCATGATTTTTACTACAGCTTTTCTTTTCATAAACAATCTGAGATACAAAACAACACGCGTGTTCTTTTATTTCAGGGTCCCTACAACGGTGTGTTTCGGCCAAGGCTCAGTCCGAGGCTTCAGAGGACGGCGGGGAAGAAGGAAATGAAACAACAGAATTGCGCCTTGTGTTTGATGTCCTTTTTTAAAATGTATGACTCAATACCCTTGTCTTGTAATATATTTACTGTCACATATGTCATTAACTTAAAATAAAATGGCTTTTGCATAAAGAAAAAACATGATGTGCGTGAGCATTTTTTTTTTTAGGTGATCAAGAATACCTTTTGTTGCTACAAGGCTCCCATCTTGTGTCTGTTGTGGTGACATCCAGCAGCTGTGTTCTACTAGCGGAAAGGTTGACTAAAATCAAAATGCATGTGTTGTTTAAAAGAATGATGCAGCGCAGCTCAAGGCTGTGCTTAAATTACAATTCACAAGGATGTTTGTAGAAAGATTTTTGTGAAGAGAAAAATGAGAGGAATGACAGAATTTACATAAGAGATTTTAATAATTGTACAAAACACCTTTTCACTCATCAAATATAAAATACACTGTACATTAATGACTGATGTGAGTCTATCAGTCTTGTTTAGGATTTTGGAGTGTTTGCAAAAAATAGTTGACTTTTATTTACATTTTGTAATGAAACTGGTCTTGGACTTTAAGGAGCTCTTTCAACACCTGTGCAAAAGGTCTTTTGAGGTAATGTAAAAAACTAATGACAATGATAAAGTAGATTTATTTTAGACTTAATTTGTATTTTTATGGCTATAATATATATAATATGAATATATGTTTGCGCTAATTGAAGTGTTTTTTTTTTTTTGTTGAATGACTGATGTGTGAGATTGCCTCTTTATAACAGCTGATCATAATTTGAGGCACAATCTACTTGTTTGGTAACTTTTTCCTCCCACCTTCAGCTTATAAAAAAAAAAAAAGTCTGAGTGCCAGTTATATTATCAGTCTATGATTAAACAGAGAAGTTCCTCCTATTATACAGAAAACTGATTTTTAGACTGAGTATAAATGTTGATGCTCTTCAGTGTTTTCTGTACCGCACATTTTTTAAAACTGTTCATTTAAGGTGAGAACTTTTGAAAGGCCTCTGAAATGGAAATAAGACATTCACATGGTCACTTTAGTGAGTCATCAGAAGCTATTGCTTTAAACCCAAAGCTACAGGCCTTTAAATAAACATCTTCTCTTGCCACATTAGAATTACTTTACGGCAGAATGCCTATACTGGAAGACAGAAGCTCCCAATTCATGTGAAATTTGAAAAATTTTATCCGGAGAATGAGCTCAGTGATAGTGTGTCTTTTCGAAAAGGGAATTTACTAATTACACTGCAAAAATGACCACGTTAACAAATATTTTACGGTAAAGTAAATCTGAAATACGTCATAGAAAATGAAATGAAAAATGACAATTGAGTGAAAATATTTCACTTGTCTCTGTTCCACATGTTCATTGAAAAGAATCTATTATTTTAAAATTAAACCAGTTTATTCTGCTAACATTTCTGTATGCAAAATATTCTTCTCACGCAATTTTATTTTTCACTATAACGAGAAATATTTTACATAAGATTTAATATGAGATTTCAGACAGATGGACATTTTTGCAGTGTTTCTTATTTGCTGCATGAAGGCATTTTTAAAGGCAGCTTTCCCCACGAATCAGTTCAAAGTTAGTGAGGGTTAAGACAAATAGTACATCCCATATGGTCCACTGAATAGTCCTGGGACAGGTAAGGCAGGCCGCGGTCCGTTCAGGGCCGCGTAGAGGGACGGTGCGCCCATAGGTGCGCTCAGGGGGAAGGGAAACGCGAAGGCCGGCAGCAGCGGCTTCGCGGCCAGCTTGAGCTTCTCTAGCTCGGCCTCCTGCAGTCTCTTGGCCTTGGCCCTGCGGTTCTGAAACCAGATCTTGACCTGGGTCTCTGTGAGGCTGAGGGAGCTGGAGAACTCCGCTCTCTCCGCGATGGAGAGGTACTGTTTCTGACGGAACTTCCTCTCCAGAGAAAGCAGCTGAGAGGTTGTAAAGGGAGTTCTGGGTTTCCTGTTGTTCTTGTGTTTCCGTAGATTGCAAGGGGTCGGGCTGGGAAGTCCTGGAAATACATTTAGAAAGTCACATCACAACACCGGAATACAAAATATGTCATCCATATTATTTAACTATGTTGTATCTGACCAAAGCCAAACCAGGGTAATATCAAACACGGAAGACGGTATTTAGGTCAGTTTTAAAATCCCTCTCCATCATCTCTAGATTTATTGAGATACGAGATTATTAAGGGACGATAGCTTTAAATCGAATTTCCTCGTTATTGATTTCTAATAAAGAACCTAAGGTTAGAAATATTTCGTTCATAAATTTACTGAACTTCGTTGAAGTGTTTCTGGTGATTTTCAGAACAGTTTTAAACTGTCAGAAAGTTGGAAAGCGTATGATTCTCATTGTTAAGAAAGAAAGACAGTAGTTATCCTACACTCACTTGGAGGGGATGCGTAAGGAGCCTGAAACCAGGGGTTCGTTTCCTTGTCACTGGAGTCCACCACCTCTGGTTTGGACCGATAAAGTCCACTCGGTGACGCACACTCGGTCTCCTCTGCCTGGACGCAGTCTGAACCGGGCTCGGGGGAGTGGACGCTTCTGCCGGGCGGCCGGTCTGATATGAGGGATTCCACACTGAAAGGCAGATCTAAACTCTTGGTCTTACATCTTCTGACAGGGGATAGATCCAGCTTGTCAGATCCCATGCCACCGGCGGCTCGGTCCTCTGGTGAGGTGTCCCCCGGAGCAGTCGAGGGCGGTGATCCCTGCGCAGGATTCATTACGCACGACTGAGGTGCCATACAACCAATTTTCCCACCGCTCTCCTCGTTGCTGTTTTATGTTTCCGTGTTTTCGCCTTGAGGAAATCTGTGATGCCGCCGAGGCTCATCCGATGTTGCACAGCGTGGTACACTTCAGATTTGACGCACGAACTTGCCTCTCTCTCAGTGATGTGCCGTAAGTTCGTCTTTCATCTTGCCACCCGCCTATCAGTCTGTCGAGGTTTCCACGTGACTTAACCAAAACACTTTCTGATAGGTCAGGCTTGTTATGACGGCGTAGTAGTCAATTTCATACCCACAATATAGTGCATATAATTTGTGCACACTAAAACATTACATGCATGTGTATAGCCTATGTTATACATATATATGTATATAATGTGGGCCATAAACTCTTTATTCTCAAAACTCTTTATTTGAATACCTTACCAAGTTTAAAGCTCCACTTATCAGTTTTTGTTTTTTTTTTTACTGGGGATCATATGACTAATTGTAACATGATAGATGTTTCTTTTTGGGAAGAACTGTCTGTACAATGCTGCAGTTTCTTTTGGTGCTATGGAGCATTTTGGTGCCTTTCAGCACAATGTTTTGGTTTTTTTTTCATCAGCCTTCTGCTCTTGAGCAACAGGCGGCTGCTCTAAAGCTTTAAAAAACCTGCTGTACACTACCATCAACAACAGAGCTAAAAGGAGACAAAATGTTGAACTTATTAAAGGTTTAACAAAAACTGACCCAAAAAGATGCCAGAGAATTCAAATTCACTTTACAAAAGTTTACTGGTATAAAATGTTTTTGTTAAGTTGCAAAAATGATAGTGCTGTTACTTGTTGTAGGGCCCGTCGAGGCAGTTATGCTTGGGAAATGCTGACAGTATTTAATCACTTTGTTTCATTAAAGCAGTAAGACAATCCTGGATTACAGTACTTTTTATACCCTCAAGAGTTATTATCACTGTAAATTTCTGTCTTGTGGCCTGTAATCACATTATCTATGGCTGTACATTTGCTATATTTCAACCTATTGTGGTCATTGTAATCCCTTTGAAAGACAGTGAAACCCCAACTAATGTTGCAGAACCCTATTGAAGAGGCCCGTCCAAAATTGGCCTTGTTTTGCAGCTCTTCATATCAAGTCTAATCTTTTTCAGTGAAACCCGATATGTGAGAGTTTTCCTCTCTTATTGGAACTGTTGCTGGGCTTGCAGCAGCACACTGTCTGTCTCTCTCTAGGACAATTGGTTAAATGAAGTTAACTGTTTTCTCTCCCCGAGGTACATTTCTGCTTTGATCCTGTTGCGCCTGGCGCCTGTCTGCTCTCTCTCCCCCTCTCCCTCTGTGTGTGACAGTGATGGATTGCTGGGTAACCATACAAGTTTTCAATGACTGTAATTTAGTGCCCTGCAACATTACATTCTCCTCTACTTACTGTGAATATTACCACTCTCACTCTCCCCCTGTTTGAAGAAGGATGTAAGACTGTCTGTAATGTTTTGTTTCTCTTCCACTGTTTTATAATGAATGAGTAAATGATATTTCCTGCCTCTCTCTGAGTAGCACGGACATGCCAGAAAAGTCAACAATGAGTACAGTATTTTGGTTTGAGAGATGAAAAAATCTATCTACAGCGCAGTAGCTGCACTACAGTTTTAGTATCTCTCTCATTTTTATCTGTGCATTACTTTTCAATACATCTGCATATAGTGAAAATCAGATCAGTTTTGGTTCTTTGGTTATTTTGAGAAATAGTTTTTGTATAGCCACCAACGAGCATTATGGAGTATGGTCGCCTCCAGCTACATTCATTTAATTCAGAAACAAAAAGATGTTTTGATTTTATGGATTTTCCTACGTCCTACTAGAGAAAAACATAACTTTATTTTTTCAAAAAGGGACAGAGACCCAACCCATACCATTAGATGCCACTGTTTGCTGATTAGCTCTAGAAACAAAGTACAGCTTAGGCTGATGGGTTAGTTCTTGCAAGTGTAGGTAATAAACCAAAGTTTTGGAAAACTAAAAATTTTGACCTGATGATGGCACAATATGAAAAGTTAAGGGATCACCAAAGTTATTAGGATTCATTTATTGGAAATAATAAATATTTTCTTCTGCCAATCCATCCAGTTGATGTTAAGATACTTCACTGGACCTGTTGGTGGGGCTAGGTGAAAGGTCACCAAACTATTAGGATTCAATGTTTGGGCATCATGGATATTTGTACCAAGTTTCAGTACTATCCATCCAATACTAGACAAGGCATTTCACTAAAACCCAAAATGTCAACCTTCTGATGGTGCTAGAGGAAAAGTCTGTAGGTGATTTGAGTTTTTGGGATTCATCCTCTGCGGACTATGAAAGCCTGTACAGAATTTTAATGGCGATCATTGCAAACTGTAGAGCCATGGCACCAGTGAGCAGCAACATTTATCATTTTCAAATGTGAAACAATGATAAAGAAAGAACAAAAGCTTTAATTGGTAAAGACGTTCTTGGAAAGTATTCATACTATACTCTTCAGTTTGTTATTTTAGTTTCCCTCACAGCTTCAACTGAGAAGCTTCAGCTGCCATCAACCAGTCAACTACAGGCAGTCATTTACTGTGAACAGCTATCAAGCCAAACTACCACCAGTCTATCCATCTGTCTGACTTTCAGCCTGTCTTTTACACGCACAAACACACACACACACACACACACACACACACACACACACACACACACACACACACACACACACATTTATATACACCTTTCTGATCCTTGCTGGCTTGCCAAAGTGGAGAATTGTTTATGGAGGTAATTGTGGTTTCTAAAAGAGTTTTTGCTTCGAACAAACATGTTGAAGCAAGCTTTATATATTTCATTTTTTAAATCATTCTCTTTCATGAGAGTTGGCAGGGCTTCCAGCTCTCCTAAGCAAACTTTGTGGAGGGGGCTGGAGTCATGTGGGATAAACATTTATGAAACACACAGCGGGGAACTTTGTGGTGAAAGTGTATCGTCTTTAAAAGAGACGAGAGGCCTGCCTGGTGAAGCATAACAGAGTATTATCCTGTGTCTGAGTGGACCTGCCAACTTCGGTACAGTATGTCAAAAAATCTTGATGGATGTTAGATCACAAACTTTCCTTTCCAGGCTGACATTTTCAATAAATCACACTCAATATGAATTCTCTTTATCTTTACAGAGAGAATGCAGTTTTGATTGAACTTCACACAAGTATTAGCATATTTATGATCTGGTCAATTTCATGCAGCCAGCAGTGAGCTTTGCTGCTGTGATTAAATTGGTCCCTCGTCCCTTGGAAATGTCTCTAAATGTAAATATCATGTGTCCAGTCTCAACTCAAGTCTCAATCGTAAATATTCCAGAGTCCACTGCCACTTTAATGTCTGAAATAAAACATATTCTGACACTTTAATGACATATTATGTTTTGAAAAGAATCTACGACACTCTGTCTCATCCTCATTTTATGCTCAATCCAAGTCAAATCTAAATACAACTTGGATTTCAGTCTGAATTGAGTTCAGGTCACGTGACTTGTTTCCACAACTCTAAATTTACAGCCTCATCTAGTTTGTGCATCATTACACCATCACTGAGGAACATTAACTCTGGGACTTTTTCTGTGACTAGTTAATTTCCTGCCATCACATGATGATTGTGTCTCGTTGCAGAATCAAGGAAACACAGTGAGGACATTAATGTGAGCAAAGCTAAAGCTACTTGTACCATAACAGCTTCCATGAGATGAAGTGGGATCATTGATTTTCAGGACTATTTCTTTTGTTAAATCTACTTATTAAACACTGGTTACATGGCACCATGCTGCTTACAACACTCATATAGGCTCACTTGCCTAAGGCTCAGTTTCACTCAGGCCCCATCATGCCAATCATGCCGAAGCGGATGTGGAAGGCCTGGGGTCTTCCCAGTAATGTTTCTCCTTAACTGATCTGAGCTTGAAGGGAAGTGCCACAACATGTTAGCCTTGATTAGTTGTTTCATCTTTCCCACCGTCAGCACATTGTGTCACGTGAGCTGCTACTCTCTCTGCGCCCACTGAAGGTCAGGTCTAACCTGTCAACCTAAACTGTGGCGTCACTGATATGACCGTCCGACCGACCGTTAGAACATAGTTGAATTTTCATCTGAGAACATCTCTCCGGGTGTCACAGGGTAAAACATTACTGGAGGTTTTACAAAGAGTAACTACAGGCCACTTAGGGCATCAGTATGCCTCAGCCGAAGTTCTTGTCGGAGGGTCTAAACTTGCTTACACCAGCCCTTTTCTGACGTCGTAAAGGAGGGGGCTGTGTCTGACAAATCACACAAACTTAGCATATAGTGTTTGGGGCCGGGTGTGTGAAAGTAAGCAGGGTTGGAACTTCTCTCTTTTTTAAAATTGTTCACACCACTACTTTGTGTGGGTACAAGCAAGTGCGACAATACGAATGCTGTCTAGGAAAGATCATCCAAAAGATTGCTCTGTTATTCCTATTTGAATAATTATTGTGATTATTTCAACAAAGATACAAAAATGGCCAAAAAGTCATCTTTAAAATAAAATAGTCACCATATCCAAGGCATAAATGTTGTGAAGTCTGATCCCACAATTCAGGCAAATGAAACTCAAAATACAGATGTGCTATGGTCTTTAACTTGAAAATAAATCTTTATACCAGCACAAGCTGCGCTTGTCTGTTTTAAGCATTTGTTGTGAGTCAGTAATTTCCTTCTTGAGGAGGACATACTGGACTCAAAGGGCCGATGATGCTTCAAACCTTTGTAATTACCTGATGGGTTGTTGATTGGTTAAGTGCTTTTCATTTATCCTCTATATGTTAGCATGATTCGGCTGCCAGGGGAAAGTGTTGACAGGCAAGCGGCGAGCGGGTTATTATGCCTCTGTGTGTTTTGTATGTAGGGTATTGGGTTTGGTGACAGGAAGGCGCGTTCCACATGGCGTCTGACAGAGACGAGCAGAGTGTTTGGCTGTCGGGGACTCAGCAGTGAGTCTTACCCGCAGTGCCAGGTGCTAACAGGTGAACACAGAGATATTGTAGCTCTATTGTTGCGGTTTGGGAGGAACGGAGGAGGACAAAGGGAACCGGACACCCTCTCTGGACCTGGAGCGAGCCATGGGGTTAGGGTGAGCTCAGTGACTGCGCTGACAGCAGAGGGGGAACTCAGATGGTAGCCTGCACTCAGTGATGATAATGATGATGATGATGATTTTGGAGAATGACCCCACTAACAGAGACAAGGGATGTCAAATTATTATAGGCTCTTTATTGTCTGGCCATGATAGCAGATGTAGGCGTTGTTAGTATGAGGGTGATGACAGAAGAGGAGCAGAGGACGTCACAGGACTAATGGAAGCAAGAGAAACCTGACACACACACTTAAAACACACACACACACACACACACACACTCGGAGGTACAGCTCTCCCCATGCTGTGAGTCTTGAAATACAGAGAAGCTCAACTATAAACTATTGAAAAAGTCTTACCACAACATACTGTATAAAACCGTTTATTTCTCTCTCTCCCTCTGTTTATTATCTGCTTCTGTTCCCTTGTTTCCCCCCACAGATTTACAGTGAATTCAATTTCACAAATGTCTGTGTCTCAGCATCAATTTCCCAGTTTGTCTTCAGTGAATTGTGGAGTGAGGTCAGACCACAGCACACTGGGAGATGGCAGTGAACACAGTTTGGTGTAGGCCCACCAGAGGCTGAAAATTGCAATCTGATTTGTTTTGCAAATGGGGTTAAGCATTTCCCAACAATATTAAAATTGACTTCTCCGAAACAACTCATATGTTGGCAGCCACAATGTCGCACCTGTTGGGAAGATGAGTTCCTCATGTTCTTATTCTTAAGACTGCTATACTTCCTTAAATTCAAAAGGAGACAAGGAATAGTTCGAGATTTTAGGAAAAGGATCTAGATCTATTCCACTCTCACATTTGTGTGATCCACACTGTATGTAAATAAGAAGAACCGGCAGATGGTTAGCTTAGCTTAGCACAAAGTCAAGGGTGGGAGATGGAAACAGGGTAAAACAGCTAGCCTTGCCCTGTCTATAAGTATAAAATCTGCCTACCACAAAGTGTAGTTTTTGTACTTCAGTTTTTGTTTGGAGTAAACAAGCATCATATAACACGTTAGTTATTGAGCTTTAGAGGTGCTGGTAGATGGATTTGTCTGAACAGAGCCACACTAGCTGTTTCCCTGTTTCCTGCCTAAATGCTAAGCCAAGCTAAAATCTGCTGGCTTCAGTGTCATATTTATAGTGCAAAAACATATGAGAGTGGCATCGATCTTATCACACTCTCAACAAGAAAGCAAAACCGCATATTCTTAAAAAAAACTTAAAACTATTCCTTTAATGGAGGACAAATGAAAGTCCAATCCATCTACAATAAAAACGTAGGGAATGAGTCATCCTCTTGCTTACAAAAGTAAATGTTGCTATATAAGATATTTATCTTTTTATTTTTATTTTATTTATCTTTTTATCCACTGGAGCAAAACCTGTGCACAAAGCCTAACTTGACATTTAACAGCACTTACTGTAATGTAGATGACTGTTCACTGCAAATGCAAATAATTTCAAGAGTGACTTGTTTTGATCTACCTATGCAGTATTGCCCTTAGTTCCAGAGGGGATGTGTGCATTTCCTCATAGCTTGTGGCTCACACTGACTTCAAACGTTAGAGTCAATTATGTCAATAGATTTACGGTGTCATCATATACTGGAGGCTCCGATGATGTTCGCCACAGAGGAGCTGAAACTGGAACAAATTGGGGTTACATGCCTTGCTCAGGGGCATTTCTTTTGCACCAGCTCTGGACGGTGAGAATAGCCAGATGCAGATTTTTCAGGCCTTCAGAAGAATTGAGTCCGTGTGATGTTCTGGTCACACGCCTATCTCTCTAACTTCAGGCCAATGCTGTACTACTTCACCTGCCGTGTTCATCTCATATACGAATACAGATTCTGCGTTTTATAAAATGGATTGTTTAATTAAAAGATATTTAGGACACTAATCTGTGTTTGTGTGAGAATGTGAGTGCGTGCCTGTGATCTCTGCACAGTGACAACCTGAACAAATATGCTGAGTTGATTCTTCTGAGATTACAATAGATTCCACGTCGTCTCATGAAGCTCTCAAAGAGATGGGAGGGCACAGCAGAGGCCCCTGAATAAACAACCATTAAATTCTCTCTACGTCTGCATGAGGGGAACCTTCAGACTTGGGGCCGTGCTTTAAACAAACAAAACTAACCAAAAAAACCCAAAATAGAATAGAATTTAATGTAGGCGAGAGGGAAAATTGTTAGAATAGGGAAGCCCATTTTATCCAGTATACTTTATCTTTTTAGACTAGATGCTTAAAAGAGGCAGATTAGTGGACAGCGAGATAAAGCGAGGAAGACGGGTGGAGGGAGAGAAGAGGGGGATGAAGGAGAAGATGAAAGCTTTGTTGTGCTGATGCTTAATGAGCTGGAAAACACAATTGAACTTCTCTGACTGTGGAAATTGCTGTGAGGGCATCGTAAATTAGCGCCAGTGTGGGAGCTAGCCTGCTGACAGAAAAGGGGCTTTGTGTGGTGAAGGCTTCTTCACAGGCCTGCAGCCACTGGGATCCTCACAGCGGTATCATAGCTCGATCTGTCGCACGACAAGGAGTCCGGCGGATACTCGTAAACATGGGCGAGGTTACTGTTTTGGCAGCATTTTTGTTGCCAGTGTGATTCTTGCTCTTCTGTCCCACCTGTTGATCTGTGTTTTCCCAACAAAAAAAAAAAGACTTTTACCTTTTAGCCCCGTCCTTCTGACCTAAGGCGCTTTATATTACGCAGTCCATTCTTTCTTTGTGCACTGCTACCTGTGGATTATTACTCCATAAACAGCGAGGCCAGACAAAGAACAGAAGAGACAAAGATATGACATAGTGGATAAGGAAGAAAGGGAGCGAAGAGGAGATGGGTCTAACTCTTCTCTGATATTTAGTGAACTCCAAAGGGTGACTCTTCATTCTGGCTTTGCAGGCTTGGCACATGCCTTCTGTTACTAAGTGGCTTCATATTGAAAGGCTCTGCGGACGCTATTCTCTCTCCCACTGGGTGCCAGCCTCTCTGCCCTGGCAGCTGCTGGGCTTTAGAATAGACCCATAGTTTCCCCTCTGCAGGTGAGCTGCACAGCCAAAACAGGGCCCCTGAAAGGCCCTTTCAGAGCCTCAATAGGAAACTGACTTGGGGAGAGAGGAACGGGCACACAATGGCCGCCTTCTCTGGACACAGAGAAGATGGAGATGAGCTATTGGGGTGCTGCTTTAGTTTTGCTTATAGCCATGGCGAGGAGAGGTGATGAGAGAGAGAGAGGAGAAGATGAGTTTCCCCTGTTAAGTTTTTGAAGGCGTGGTTCTTTCCCCTCAGTGGGTTTTTTTCTTCTTCTAGCTTTGCCACTGCCGTGCAGGGATGTCCTGTCATCCTGCGTCTCTGGTGTAATTGCTTTGCCTTTGAAACTTGAAGAAACAAAATGTTTTTTCCATGTCCAGGGGCGATGGGGGTGACACTCAGCTCCTATCCACATCTCCCCTCTTCCCACCCCCTCCCCTCCACTGGAACTCCCTTTCGCCCCAGCAAAACTCTTCCCATGCAGGGAGGAAAGAATGCACCTCCCTCTGCTCCCTCTCACCTCCTTTTCATAGTTTGCTTTTTAACTTTCATTAGCAACAGCTTTCATTGACACATGAAGAGTTGGCAATGGAGAGACAGGGCAAGGGAGGGGATGAGAGACGAAGAGAGTTTAAACGTGTGGGGATAGAGAGGAGTGATGAAGGACAGGAAAGAGGGTTGGTGATTGCAGAATATCCTGTCAAAGAAGAAGAAGAAAGGAACAGAAATACAACCAGAGAACCTGGATCACTGATTCTCTGCCTTTTAATTAAGACTGGCCCATAATTTATACTAAACTATTTACTGATTATATTGATAGTCACTTATTTCATTAATATATCATGGTTTCTTATGGCTTTTATTTGAGACCCTAGAATTCTAAACTATGTGGTCTGATATTTGGTCACCTCCTTCACAAAATTTCAGCGAAAAGTCAAAATGTTACTTTTTACCTGTTCACCAACAGTGAATTGTACCTTCAAAGCTCTTGATCTCACAGATGTCTACTCTATGCCCAGAAAGACAAAATTGGCTTTTAACACTGGTTTGCCTGGAGCCAAACCAGTGTTAAAAGCCAAAATCACCACAGACTGCTGTGCTCTTTATGCTGTGAAATATTGAATTTGAATGAAGGTTTCGCTCCAGATAAACATTTATGATTTCATAGAGAAAAGAGTTATATTTGAGATTACAAAAATACCTTCAAAGATTTAATCCGCTGGACCAATGGTAAAATACAACATTTATATATATATATATATATATATATATATATATGACTTAATAGCTTGAGCGCCAGGTTACATGTTTACCAAGTGATTATGAATCCTTTGGTAAAATTCCTATCAAAATGAATGAGGATCATCTTAATTTGGTCCATATTACCTGCCCCTGCTTCAAAATATAGAAATAGTTATACAGAATATTCTTTTGTTATTGTTTGCATTTCACATGCGACTGTCGTCTGAGAGATTATGGAGCCTTTAGCTGTCTAATATAATTAAGTCGGGTAAGAAGATGCTATCTGTCCCTGTCTCATTTTTCCTCTCTTTTCTTTCTCTCTCCTCCTCTAATCAGTTCCACTCTGTTATTGCTGGCCCAGGGCTGTTTACCTCTTTGCTAAACTGCTTTCACAAGCATGAGACCAAAGCCTGCTCAAATGTCTATTAAACCCTTTAAATACCCACTCAGACCCACAGTCACTGTGTGGCTGACCTGAAAGCGGTTGTTACCATCATTATGGAATCAATGCTCGCTGATCTGGCGTTCCTCACACCTTCTTAAGCCAGGAATAGTTTTTCCTTCTGAAGTTAGCTGACCACTTTTGAAAGGTTAAGTGGTGAATAGGAGCTCTCATGGCAGCGCAGAAGGCTGAGCAGACTGACAGAGACAGACTGTGACCGCAGCCCTGGAGGACCTCAAACGCTATGAAATCCAGGACAGACAGTTTAACATAAATTCTGAGGACAGACATGCTCATGAATGCACCATGCTTCATGTACTATTTGCTCTGAGGTTTTGAGAAGAAAGAAGCATTTCCTGCAGTCAGGCCAGCTGGGAGTGATTTAGTGACATTAGTAAAATCCCATTCTGGCAAGCGTCTTTCCTCAGGGATAAGTTCATAGGACTATGTAAACCAATAATGTAACAGCAACCTCCTTTAGTGAGATTCATCTTGTGCTGGCTTATTTGAAGGACACATTGGGCATCATTATTGTGTTTGTTTAATTTGCAAAGAGCGCTGGGAGTTTTGAGTTTACCTCTCCTGGTAACTCTCATTATTGACGTGTGAATAGTTGCTGAAATACACACAGTCTGCAGTGCGGTGCCTTCCACAACCAGGGTGCTTCTACTTCACAGGGGTGTGCTGTTTATTATTGAACAGAATTCACAGTTGTAACTTTTGTTCACATGAACTGCAACATTTCACCTTTCACCACCTTGTTTCAAAGCTCAACAAACAAAACTAATCTCTCATACCAAACCTGCCGGACAAAATGTGAATTAAAAAAAAAAACACCCTGGGCATTCAGGTAGAATATTTCTTTTTTATTTTGTGTTTTGTTGTCTCATTGCTCTATATAACAGCTTTTATATAGGTGCCTAAACAGTCATTACGGCATTGAGTTACTGATTATGACACCAAAAGGCAAACTGACCTCAGTGAGAAATTTCAAACCACCCCCATGATATACAGCAGTTTCAAATATCATTTTCGACAAATGGGTGACGATCATTCAGCGGTGCCTCAATAACACGAGAAACTACAGGAACTAAAATCTGCTTTATTATGAAAAAGTACCAGTTGATCCTCAAAGTTTAGGCTTAACTTCCACAGTCTTACTCTCGTATTGAGTAATATTTAAATCACAAAGAAGACCTCTATCAACATCACTGCAATATATCTCCTTATATGGCATCCGCATCTCCCTCTACATCCGCTCCTTTTCTATGTCTGAACTGTTTGACTGCACTTTATCTGGAGTTGTTTTTATCCACATTATGTAAACATGTCCAACAGCAATAATCTTATCAGTGGAGAGATACTGTATGTAACAGCGTGACGCTGATGGGATTCAGAGGAACTGAGGAGACACTCGACATTACTGTTGTTTTAGTTTAGTTTGGCAAAACACCACTGAGCAGTGAATGTAAAAGACTTATTTACAGTCGTTCCCTTTAAAGTAAATGAGATACAGCAGTATGTACATGGCAGCAAGTTATCACGTATCACTGATGGTGACCCCTTCCTCTTTCATGCTGTGTCTCTTTTTACTCTGCTGTTGTCTGCGTTCTGCAGGTATGTAATTATGGTTTTGAAAAGGTTGGAGCCAGACGTTCCACAGGGCACAGCATGGGAACAAAGCAGGGTCTGGGAGGCGAGGTCAGGGAGCACAGCGGCTGCACGGGGGCTTCAGACTACCGAGATAGACATCTCAGGGACAGTCATCATCCTCAAATGAAAGTCTGCAGAGTGGAGTGGATTCGGAGGTCTGACTCACATCCTCTGACTGTGCCGAGGATAGTTTACATGGCACTGAATGATGTGGAATGAGCAACTTTGCGATTCTGGCATGAATGGAGGTCGTTATAGTAGCTGCGGCTGATGAACGATGTATTACATGTAACTGGATTCCTCAAATCCGATTACAATTTGTCATTGTGACACACTGCAGTTACTGAACATCATACACAGGGGCAAATGCACACTGTGTGTAGTTCGTAAATATTGGAAATTACTCTGCTTATTGAAAGCATATTATGAGAGTCTTTTTTGGAGATTTTTTTGGGAGATTTTTGGATTAAAATAGATTCTGACTAGAAAATATAAAACCTCTTTACAGAAAAACATTTAGAGTAAAATCTGTAAGTATCTCACAGAGTCCACGTCCTGACATCAGGATGGCCTCATAATAATCTGTTTTGTGTTTTAAACTTTAAAGAGACAATTGGGTTTTTTTTTTAAATCATAGTTGTCTATCAGTTATGTGTGGTGCATAACTTCAGGATTAGGAGAGTAAAATAAGAAAACTTAGTGTGTTGATGCTGAGAAGTTTCTGTCTCAGATTATACTGATTTTTAATTGTAAGGTGCTGGAAAATTAACATTATATACTTTTATTTTTGGGGAAGTTAAGATTTTTGCACAAATTGGTCCCTCTATTGAGGGAACCTGCATTACTGTGATGCCAAGCCTGCACATGAGAGCAGCCCTAGAAGCCATGCTCCAATTAGTTGTGGATAAATGATGAGGACCAAAGATTAAGTGATCATCTTAATTGAATCAGCTAGTGTTCGTCACCAGGCAGTCTGTATTTGAGGTATGACGATGCACAAAAAGGCATTTCATTCATTTTTAAATATTCTCATAGGTTCAACTTTGTATTTCTTATGACGAAGGAGTGTTTGAACTTCAAAAGATGAGAGTTTTGTCAACTGATCATATCTGTGTAATATCCTTATCTGTATTGATAAAAAACTAAAAGCAGAGAGCATAAAAAGGTTTCATCTGCCATCATAGCTGCACAGAGTGGGCACATGTTTCTTTAATAAGGATGAAAGCGCGGCACTCTTGTAACCGGATCTCTCTGTAGCAGGCAGCTTTCCATCAAGGAACAGCAGGATCCTCTCTTTAACCCAGGAGCATCAGGACAGATGGGACCTTGACACGCACACTCAAGCACACACAGCACAAAAGTTCAGAGTGTGACAGAATCTGAGAGGATTTCTGCGATCTTATGGATGCATTTGCGATGCGAGTATCGAGGGAGGGGGCAGCAGTGAAGGCAGTGTAAAGCACATCCTTAACACCTGTCCTCACTGTTAACACCTGTACTCAGCTGCTCTCTGCTGTCCTGACAGTGTTTCACAGGATGTGCTCCCCGCTGAGTGCATTGAGCCGATGGCTCTGTGATGAATTCTGTGGCGCTGGGGGTCAGAGGTTAAAGGTTAGGGCTACTCCAGCTGGCAGCCAGGGCCGCAGCGGACTCCAGTGAGGAGGCATTCAGTGGCTGGAGCAGGAGGGGGGAGAGGGGGAAGCAGAGGAGGTTAGGAAGCTGAGGTTGTTTCTTTCTTTGTCTTGTTTTAAGTACTCCACCCTCAAGGCCTTTTCATTTCTGGCATCCATCATCATTTTCTCTCAGATGTTGATAAAGGCTGAAAAAGCAGATATCGCTATGTTACATTGTATAGGCCTTTATCTCTAAAAGTTATCTATAATCAACATTTTTACATTAACAACGGATCACATGACTGTGTGTGTGAGGAAAGGGTCATTGACCTGACTTCTGCTGCCCTCAGTTATCGTGGAGTTACAATTTTGGGAAAGAAAAACTATCAACATGTAAAGCCATATCTGTAAAACTACTGTGAGTGCATGTCAGTAGTCAAGTTTCCGCAGTTGCTAGTTTTATCCTGTAGAGGGCAGATTGTTTAATTAATGAGCCACATCTGCCAAGTGCTGGCATGATGTGTGTTTGATTTAACAGAGTTTTCCAAAACATTAGTTCTCCTCGAGTGGAAAATGTGTTTAATGAGAAGCGTACAAAACACAGTAAATAGCCATTAAACTTACTTTAACAGCTCCCACATGTTTACTGAGTTTATGAGGGGTGTGATTGAGGGAGGATAAGGGTGTGAGGTATGTTTGTGTGTGCGTGAGAGAGAATGTGAGGGACCACCTGAGCTTTCCCCTCTCATTATTGTGACTATAATATAATATTTCCATGGTTGATACACACTGTCAAAGCAGTGTGATGGCTCTGTGTCGGCTCCAGCAGCTGCAGCTTTCACACAGAAACTCAGAGCAGCTTTTCAGATTAGCTGCTCTGGACAAAAAGGTGAACCATATTTCTATGCGTCTCATCTGTAACAGACAAAGAGTTTCCCAGTCTTCTGTCATCAGTTACATAATAGACAGGGGAAAGTTGCTCTTTCTGCCTGTCTCCTGTGTAGCTGTGCAGCTCCTGGTCCATCTCCCCTCAACTGCCTCAGCTGTCATCAGCGCTATTATTGCTAGAAAACTGTCTCAGATATTACCTGTGGAGCCAGATAGTCAGGTGGTTCTGGGCCCCAGACAGACTGGCTCATCACTCCCCTCCTTTAACCCCCCACTAAAATCCCATCTCTTCACAGAGGCATTTTATTAAGCACTTAGCATTAAAACATGTTAAAGGCAGTGTCAAAAGCCGAAGTGCCGGCATACAACTGTTGAGCAGATGGCTCGCTAATTCTTTCTGCAGCAGCTTCATGAGTCTGACAGCTCCCCCGTTCACCAGACCGTCGTCACAACATTTCATGTTCGCCTCCGCTCTTCCATGGAGGTCCTTCCCTCAGCCCTGTAATTTGTGCGGTTAAACTCCACCGTGAGATGTCTAATGTGTGTTTAATGGGTGTTGGTGAAGCATCAATTAAGTTAATTGTAGATCATTGAGTTAATTTTAGTTATTTAGAAAACCCCAGCTTTTCTAAATGTTGTGAGTGTGTGTGTGTGTGAGTGTGTGTGTGTGTGTGTGTGTGTGACGGAAGACTGTGAGTAAAAACAGTAGTGGTAGTTAGCTTACAGCGCTACGCTCCAGGACGACCTTTATGGAATTTACTGATAGTATTGATGATGATGATAAGGTTTTGGTGCTGATGATTGTTTTAGTGTGGAGGAGTGACTTTTCTGTTTTCATATAGTTATGTAATATTAATTATCACATCTCAAACAACGATACAGTATGTGTTGAGGTTTAACAGGGAATCTGATTGTCGCCTGTTAAATATTGTATTTTTCTATTTGTTTCTTTACCAAAATCTTGATAAAGATGCCACATTAAGTCAAGTAGAAACACGACGGCTGCGTTCCTCACAGTCTTAGCAATGATAAGCTGCTATTGGTTTTGGGGCAGAGCCAGGACAACAGATGACGCACTTACAATTTCAAGAAAGTGCTGTCATCAGTGGCAATGACATATCAATCTACCATATCTGACTACACATTGTGCATGTGGGTCAGAGACACTGCGAACTGTGCAACCACATGCATTCATGCTCATGCACGCACTCACACACCCCAGATGCAACGACTGTGTAACAGAAACATTAAGAAAAAACGAAGCCAGGATGGTTCATTTTGAAATGGGAATTTAGTCAAATATTCATTTTAGTGGTTTCCCCCATAAATTGCTGCAAGCTGCAACATTTGGAGCATGTTTTCTAACCCAGAATTACGAGCGTAAATCATGACTTAATGTTGCATTTAAATAGTTACAGACAGGCAATTTATTCTTGGCTCCTTCTTTACATTTTGTGCAATAACATTGTGTGACTGTGCGTGTTTGTGTGTGTTTGTGTGTGTGTGTGTGCTTCACAGTTTATTGGGAGCAATCATTACTTGCTGACAACTCCCATTCGTTCTGGTCTTGCTCTTACATTTTCTAAAAGGCTTGCCATTCACATGACACACGCACGTTCACGCATCGCACCAGCACCAGCACATGCACATGTACCTAACCAGCAGCCGGATACAAGCAGAAGTACGCAGCGTGGCGGGAAGAGGAAAACATATTTGCACCTCATGCACTTGGCAGATTAAACCAAGCCTGTGATGAGTCCTAGAGGTGTCAGGGAACAAATCTGTACACACCACATGTAAAGATTCAATTATCCTCATATCACCTGCAGCGCGTTTGAAAGAAGAGAGGCTCTTTGAAATATCCCGCCATATTTCATGCTTGTTTTGCTTCCAGGCTTGATAATTACAACTCATAGTGACACATGGCCCATATATCAACCCCTATGACATACAACAAAAAAATTTATAAATTTTTTCGTGTTTGAGCATATCAAACGTTCATGTTCATATTCAATTTAGACTGTGTTTTTATAGGTCATGTTTTTGCTGTATAATCACTATATAAATAAATAAATACTATACCAGCTCCTCTTTAGCTCACTCATGAATACGTTATATCTCATTTGTGTAATCCGCACAGAAACTAAAGTGTAAAGACGACAATTCGCTGTTTTACAGGCGTCATGTGCAAAAGCTAGTTACTGATGGTTATCATTCCTTAAAAAAAGTTTCAGTATTAAAATATAGTATAGAAGTATAAAAGTTCACACAGTAGTATTTATTTATGCTGCTGTTTTCCAGTGTTACTGTGAAAAACTACCTTTCCTAACTTTTCCACTACTTTTAAACTTTCCGACACTTGATCACCTTGGTGGAGCGACCGAGACAGGATTCAGCCCGATGGTGAGCGACTCATTTGCTGAGCTGCAGTGCTCTGCCACAACCAGAGGCTGGTTAAACCACAGAGGAGCATGTTTTCCTGGAAGCCTGTGGGAGCATCAGAAGTTCAGGGAGCAGGGGAGTCATGTGGTTAATCTGTGTTGGTAACTGCTGGGCCTCTGGGCCTTCACATGAAAGCTGTTTTACTGATGTGTGCAGAACACAGAGGGTGGATTGGTAGGAGCTTCGGCGCACTTTATCCATCAAACCTTACTTTCAAGGTTTGGAGCTGCGGGATGTCTTCTCCCAGGGTTGCGGTTTCTGCAAGACATTTGTGTAATGGCTCAGCAGCTGGTTTGTCATCAGAATGAACCTGGAACAGTGATTTTATGACTATCTTCATGAAGACAATCTTACTTAAAGGAACAGATTGACATTTTGGAAAATGTGATCATTTGCTCTCTTGCTGAGAGTTGGATGAGAAGTTCAATACCACTCTTACATTTGTACGCTAAATATGAAGCTACTGCCAGTATGCGGTTAGCTTAGGTTAGCATTAAGAGTGGAAACAGCTAGATTGGCTCTGTCCTAAGGTATCAAAACCAACCTATCAGCATATAATTATACATTATAACTCATTTGTTTAATCCATACAATAACCACAGTGTAAAAATGACAATTTATGGTTTCACAAAGGCTCATTTGGGACAGATCCAGGCTAGCTGTTTCCCCCTGCTTTTAGTCTTTATGCAAAGCTAAGCTAACTAAGCTGCTGCCTGTACCTCCATATTAAACATGAGAATGATATTGATCTTCTCATCTCAACAAGAATTTCCCAGCATGTCTAAATATGCCTTTAAATGCATAGTCTGAATACAGCAACAAAAGCTGAACCAAACAGTCATCGCTTGCTTGTCAATAATTCACAGACCTCAAAGACGTCTGCCGTTTGCTTGCTTAGGGAGAGTGTTTTTGGGTTGAAGACAGTAGACCACTCAGTGACCTGGGAGTGGGGCTAGTCGAGGGGCAACGTTGGACTTGCACATATGGATCTGATATAGAGGGCAGATAACCAGCAGACGCAGTGGAGCCATCCCTTGTACAGGGCAGGAAGTGTGTGGTGTGTCTGTCTGCTCCTGCTCTACTGTACAGTGTGTGTGTGTGTGTGTGTGTGTGTGTGTGTGTGTGTGTGTGTGTGTGTGTGTGTGTGTGTGTGCGCTGAACCCTTTTGTCCTGAGACATTATTTACCCATATGTTAACTTAATGACTCCCCCACTGTCGTATGGAGAGTGAAAGAGGTGTTGTGAAGAGTTCTCACAACGCCGCAATGGCAACAGTAGTTCGATGGAGAGACTGAGAGAGAGCTGAGATGAAATCATATTCCTAAGGGATATATATGTTATGTTAAATAAGGTGACTTAGTTTATGGTAGTGCATGTACTTACATATGTTTAACATATAGTCTCAGAGTTAAAGGTTTTCTTTCTTGGCTGCATATCAGAAAAAAAAAGATTCATAAAGTGAACTGTACTTCAAACAACTCATGTACATCACACATGAAGCTGTTTTATTCTGAAATAATGAGTTTTACAGCACAATAGGATCTTGTCATGGATGTAGATTAGAGCTGACACATTGAACAGTTGCTTCACTTAAGTTGTGCCTGGTACTAAAATCACAGACGGATCATCTGCCTCCAATCTGTGCTCCTACAGTGGATGTGAAAGCGAAGGGTAATTAGTCGTTTTAAATGGTTGAAGATGTATTCTCTCTGCATCTGAGAAGGTTCCTGTGAAAGTAAGACAAACACGAACAACGTGTTTATTGTTGCTTCATAGTAATATTATATTTGTATTACTAATCATCCTGATGGGAACATAAATGTTTATACCAGATATCATGGCAATCCATCCAAAAGCTGTCCAGACATTTCACTTAAAACCACAAACATGAATCTCATGGTGATGCTAGAGGAATTGCCAGGGTATCACCAAAGTCATTGGGCTTCATCCTACAAAATTTAACAACAATCCATCCAATAATTGTGATATTTCAGTGTGGACCAAAGTAGTGGAAGGACAAACCAAAGGACTGACACTATCATCCCTAGTCACACTACTAGCACAGCTAGAAAATAATATAAGATATGATATATATTAACAGAGAATAAAACAAAGCACTGCATTAAATAAACAATTCATAAAAAAATATGTTGGAATAGACATAATCCAGTTAAAGCAAGTACATTTAAAAACAGATTAAAACAAGAATTAAACTATATCCCAATGGTTCAATACTATGGGTTCCTAAAATGTGTTGGAAATTGTTCCAGATACTAAGAGCAGTGAAACCAACTGTATCACCAGTGATGAATCTGAGGGCCGAATTGCGGCTGTCAGCTGTATTTATTTTGATGTATGGCTTTGTCCAGTGCATAAACAAAGACTGGTGAAGTGGGTGAAAACATTTTTTATTTATTATGTATGTGTGTAATACATAATAAAATACTTTATTTATATTGCACTGTTCTTCACTGAAGCCAAAAAGTAGGGACAACCCTCTTTAGGAGATTGGAGAAACTATTACTGCATAATAAAGTTTGTCTCATGATAAAATATCTCAACCTCAGCTTTAATGCACCAGGGTGTTTTTACCATGTGATCACCGATTGGTGATAAGGAACATTAATCACACAAACTGTAGTTATACTATTGGTAATTATAATAGATCAGTAATGTACTCTGTCTCTACATGCAACGAATCACAAGCAAGAATTACCTTTCACAACACACTACAGTGGTAAAAGTGAACTAAAACATGAGTAATGATCTTATTTTGACTATCAGATATATGTACAGTACATTCACTCTTATTAGACTTGATTACAGAATGAGGAATTTAACTGTAATCAACCGCCGGCACCAAAACACTATTAAGTTGACAAAATAGTGCAAAAGGCGGTTTTCATTTTTTCCACATCATGAGCCGCTTTGTTATGCGCAACAAATACGAGATAAGGAAAGATGAATAACTTACAGCAAGCGTTTCTGTATCCAGAGGATACAAAGGTCAAGAAAATCTAACTGGTTTATAGGTGGAACTTTGGTCCTTTGCTTCAGGTGAACTGAAGTCAAACTTCATTTCTGTTCAGATCCAAAACGTTGAGCTGACTGTAAAAAGAGACATCATGTTCAGGTAAGGAGACTACACTTCTCTTTAAGGGGTTTCTGACTTAGCTCGCAGTGACCTGGTTTTAATACGGTTTGTTTCTTTGACTTGAACAAGGATGTGTTGTAATGTCTGTGACACATGGGGATTTGAAATCTGGACATTAATCCTAAATCTCTTCACTCGTAGGTTTTCTCTAATAGTCTGTGTTGCTCTGATATTTTGCGTCGCAGCGAAGCCATACAAATCCTGGGTATGTTTACATTGCTCCTGGCTGTCCACTGTAAATTCTACTGCTTCAAATCACATGATAAATGAAACCTGATCAGTTTAAATGTTTGTATGGTCGTTAACTTGTATTTGGACGACAGTCATGTAATATTTGTGCTCTTTTCTCAGAATAAACTTACAGGTGAAGCTCTCCAGGATACTGTTATGTAAGTTGTAATTTCCTTTAACTAATTTGAAAGTGAATCATTTTCTCTTTGACACAGGAAATGTAGACTGAGATTGTGTGATATATATTTCAGGTCCATAGATGATAATGGAAAAATGTCCTGGGGAGTGGAAGTGGAGCCTCCAGAGACCATGGATGAGACTGACTATGACATCGACCCTAGCATGATGATTTGGAAGAGTATGAGAGGCAAGGAACAGGACAAACAGCCCCTGAAGGCTGAAGAAGACTTGGATGAGCTGCACCATCCTTCCATGGCCGATCTCCTCAGAGTCCAAATCCAAAACATGGACGTCCTCTCAGCTGCCGACATCCAGCCAGGGCCCGCGCAGGAAGAACCCAACATGAAGTTTAATGAGGAACCAGAGGAGGATAGAGATGACATCGACCACCCACTTTTCAGTGAGGTGGAAGAGGAACCTGAGCAGAACTGGGATGAAGTCTACAACAAAGCCTGGGCGGAGCTGGATAGATATCTGGCCCCACTCACGGCTGAATACAAAGCTGGTGATAAAGTCCGTGTTGCGCACTCTGAACCAAAGAAGGATGAAGACGACCTGTATCATCATGACGACCAACCTTCAACTGTGCAGATGGAGCTGCTGTTGCGTGAGGTCAGGGAGGATGGTGAGGTCAGAGAGGATGGTGAGGTCAGAGTTCAACCCCAACCAGAGGAAGACATGGACGACCTGTACCACAAAGACCTCCAGGTGCTCGTCCCTTACCAAGATGATGCTGCAGTTGTCGCGCCCGTTGATCTGCCGTCTGAGAGGAAGCACAGCGAACCAGAGGAAGATCTGGATCATCTGTACCACCAGTGATCCACACAACCTGTGTAGATCCTTATCATTTCAGATCAGACACAGCTCACACACTGTAGCTGCAACAGGGAAATAAATCATGAGCTTCTTTTGACTCATTTAAACTGTCTTAAAAGTCTGTGTTGTTTATATGTATCTTGCTGATAAAGACACTAACACACTTATTAAAGACTTTGTGGCTTTCATTTATTGACATGCATGTACAACACAGAAGTTATTTAGAAAAATACAAAATCATTTCTGCTCCTTGTAAACTGGAAATTAATCAGATCGTATTTGAGGTATTAATTACACATTAACAAATATAAATTATGCTTTGAATTCAGAGCAGAAATTGTCATGAGATCATCATTACTTTATAAAATGTGTGTGTGTATCACTGTAGCAGCTCTGCAGGAATAACCCCCTTCTTCAGTATCAAGTTACCATAAAGAGCCGTTTCCCTGTGTAGACAGAGCAGAGGAAAACATTTAAATTTAAAAACGTTTTAAACATTTGCCTGGTTCCAAACATCAGATTAATCACCCAGATCTCATATTTGTTCAGAAATTGTTATAGTTAATCAAGCGAACCAAAATGGCAGTTCAACGTGAATATCAAGGTGGTATCACAGATAATAGGTACCCGTTTTAAGACTTCAGAAGGTTTGAACTTTTACGAAGGGATGCATGTTTTTGTACTCATTTTGCAGACGCAGAATGAAACATTCGGCCACAATATTCAAATGAAGGCAGAGAAAACACACACCCTGTTGCTACGACAGCAAAGGCTTTCTTGGCTCGTTCATAGAAAACAAACCTTTCCACCTTCTCAAGAGGAGTCTGTATGTAGACAGAAATCAAGACACAATGAGTAAAAAATCAAAGAGATACACAGTTATATTGTGTTGCCTTCTGATTTATTTTAATCATGGGGTGGACATGCTGTTTTACCTGAGACCCAGCCTGACCCAGTAGCTGTGTGTAGGTGTCCCACACAGGGACAGCTAAACTTCTCTGTTTGTCACTGTCTACCAGATCCATGACTGCAGCCTGTGGAAACATTGTCACAGATTTGACACTTAAAAATTAAAAAAAAGGGAGCAAAAATAGCCTCTCTCATATTGTTGTCATCAACAAGACACCAGTCAGCTGGTTTTATCTTTAGATTTATGGGTCCTGTACCGGAGAGGGGACATAGGTATCCAAGGGCAACAGCTTCAAAATGGCCTCCAAAAGCTGTGGGATCCCCACACCTACATTGAGACCAGACAAAGTTGGAACAACCACAATACACACAAGGACCCAGCATTTTCTATTTACAGATACACGCATTTACATACCATCAGCTCTTATCTCCTTTGGGCCATGAGCGCAAATAGAAGATGACGGAAAATTTGCATCAGCAAGAACTGAAAAGTAAGAAAAGACTGAATGAACTACAACAGGTTAAATGTGCGGCTTTTGTCGGTGCAGCTACAGGTTAATGACCCCTCCTGCTCTGTCATTTACACTGGTGTTGACTTGAACTTGGATCAGCCTTTCTGTCTTACAGCGACTGCCGACAAGGAAGGCGACCTGTGTGTCTGTGATTAAATACCATACCCAGTTCATCCCCGTGGCCCATTTTAGCGAGAGCATACAGCAGCTCGGGTGATAACACAGAGGGGATTCCTCTCAGCACGACCATACTGGCAGACACGGAAAAGACACAACCCGGAGAGTGTTGAAGCAAAGCGAAAGCAGTCACTGCAGCCGACTTCCGTCTTCGTTTCTCTCCGCCGAAACTGCGCCGATTAAAAGAAACGTTTAAGGCGTAGCGACTCTTGCATGTGTATTATGGTGGTGTCTCCTGTTGGTCGTCAAGCCAAATTCCAGGCTGTTTTCTGCCAGACGGAGGTTTTTGTAGGCTATTTACCTATCTTGATTCAATATCATCTTCTTTTTTAATCGCGTCATGTGATCAGGGACCCTAATTTGATTGGTCAGAGTGGCCATCACGTCAAGTCCCTTTCGCAAACCTGAGATTTAAATAATTTAGGTTTACACTGTAGTTTAAACACATTCACCTGTCAGTATGTGATCCCAGTTTCTAACTTAAATAAATTTAATTATTATTATCTATTTAAATTTTGTTCATAGAGTGTAAATAGCACTGTGGAGTTGGCCTATAGCTAAAAAAAAAGAAAAGAAAAAAAAAAAAGGCAGGCGATATGTAGCCTACACCGAAAGTATTACATGCCATAATGAATATTAAATAAAATAAAAATTCTACATGTTTTATGCTCAATTTAAAACATGTAAATTAACTTTTGCAAATACACGAAGACAAAGTTATCAGATGGTGGTGGCGTCTCTAAAGCTATTAAATAGAATAGTGTCATTAGTACGACAAGCTGCATAGTTGGTTAATTTTCTGTCCATGTTATTTCTGACACCCTTGGGTGGGCATAATTCAAAGCAGACACCCCTGGTGAACGTGTTATTTCGACGCACAGTCCCCGGTGCCAAGAATGTGAGATAATGAAAATATTTGTCAGATGAAAACCACACTCCGCCCGGCCTGTTTCATCTGAGCCAGAGAAACTCTCAGCTGGATGGCAGAAAAATGCTGAGGAATCCTTTCCATGACCGCAGATCCCGGCTGTGTAAAAAAAAAAGAAAAGAAGGCAAGGCATCTGCATATAAAAAGGCTTTTATAAAAGTCAAGTCACAGTTTAGTATTGCGGGCTTGTGGGCCTGGCCTATATACTGAATTTACAATCCTTATTCAGCTGCTGTTAATAATGGACGGGAGAAATATGCTGGCACTTTATTGCAAATTTTAACTGTGCATGCTCATAGGATTTTTGCATTCCAGCCCTACAATGTATTTTGTTTTATCCCTGTAATATTTCCTTAACAGAACTTGTGAAGCTCTGTGTGTACACCATCTAAAACAGTGGGGTTTTTTTTTCTGATATTGCAGGAAGAAATCACCCACATCACATTACAAACAGGCATTTCTATAGGAAACCATAACTTTATTGTTAATTTTATAGTAGTATGTAGTGGAAAGGGATTGGCATAAATGGAAATACAAATGAATTCGATGTAAAAGCATAGATGAAGAGGCACAGGGGCAGTGCAGTTCAGCAATATGAGAGTGATTTTTGGAGAGGGATGGGAGGCTGCTGGGCAGGAGAAAAGGCCCTCGCAGGAGCCAGGCCTGTCTGCCGGACTGAAAGCCCCTTTCTCCCTTTCTGGACCCATGCTGCTCTCTCTTTATCTCGGCGTCTTTAAATGAGTTTATCACGCTATGAGGGTCTGCGCTGCCAAAATGTAACGTTTTGCCCCCTTTGTCTGTGCGGAGAGCCTCAATTGAGTCTACATTTATTATTTTGACCTTTCGGTAGCCTCAAAAAGGAGCTTCTTTTCGGAGGCTCTCTGCAGACTTTTGTGCTTCCCCGCGGACCGAGGAGACGAGTTTTTTTTTTCTCCTCCCTTTTAAAGTTTTGTTCCAGGGGGCTGACAAGAAAGCAAGCTCCGGGGGAATATTGAATGAAAATAAAAATCAATTAGGCCATGGCCTTGTGAAGATATGGGGCGCCGCCGTGTGAAGATCAGAGAGAGAAAAAGGTGCCTCGCGATGATTGGAGCGGCAAAAGAAAGCGCACACTAACCAAATTTGTTCTGGTGTTTTCTTTTAAGTCAAAATTATGGTTTCATGTGTTACCGAATATTTTAAGGGAATAGGTGATGAGCAGGACTTAACATACGGATTATTGTGAAAGGCAGTTCTTTTTTTTTTATACAACTACAGTGAGAAACAAGTCATTTATTCTTACAGAAACTCAGCTTCATTGACGTTTTATCAAAAGGCTTTTGGCCATAAATTAAAGTCAAGTGTAAGTCTGTACTGTGGCAAAATGTGACCCTATTATTATTTTAACAAAAAAATCCCAAGTCATTTTCCCTTTGATAGACGGAGTAATGTTTTAACCTAACCAACTACAAAACGTAATGCTGACAGGTGTCTCATGTTTTTTTTTTTTTTTAACATTATATCTATCACTTTACACTCAGTTGCACCACATCAAGCGCTCATCTGCAAACCATGCATTTCGACGCAACAGGCCCATTGAATTTAATGTCTATGTCCATTGTCTGTGCCTGTGGGTAACAACACAAGAGCCCCATCTAGTGGTGTGAAGTACACACTGGTTGAATGCTGGCTGAGTTTGTAGCTGACACTTCACTAAATTTCTTGTATGTTTCAAAACATACCTGACTTTTTGAGTTGAAAAGAGGCAAATATGAATTATATGCAACCACAGTGTATCACCATGTCTTAGTTCCAGGACTGAAAACCAGCCTAGAGCTTTATTTGTAAAATGTATACAGGGGGAAAAAAAGTTGTTTTCAAAAAGGCAGACAAACATTTGACAGTGAAAATTAAAAGGCAAAGTCAGTACAAGTCATTGGGGCTGATTCCTCTTATTACACACGGACTATAACATGTTATTAAATGGTATTCACATACAAACCCACAGCACTCCTGCACCCCGACTGCATCTGATTATGACATTAAGCCTCAGCAGGCAGGGCGTCACTGTGATAAGACACTCTTGTGCACTCAATCACTCAGTGCTAGATCCTAATTTAAACAACCTCCATGTTCCACTACCATCTGGATTTTTGCATCATTCAACTTGTTGTGGATAAGGAAATGTCCCGCTGATATCAGGAACTTAGTGTCCTTGGCTCAACTCTTGATCTGCTCTTCTTCTATTTGTCCTGGAAACTGGCCTTTCTCTTCTCCACAAATGCAGTCATGCCTTCCTTACGATCATCCTGCAGTGAAAATAAACACACACACACACATCATGACTGGACTGTCTATACCTCCCGCACCCACTCGCTGTTAGATGGGCTCCTCCACTCACCGTAGCAAAGGTAGCGTGGAATAAGCGCTTCTCCAAACGATTCCCCTCAGCCAAAGTCAGTTCAAAAGCTGCAGTCACACAGAGGAACAAGTCAGACTAGACTAAACTGAAACATATTCAGTTTAGTATGTTTTAAGATATTCAACTTTTTAAAAACTAGTAGAAACAAAGTTTACACACCTGCGTTAACAGCCTCTTTAGCCATAGCAGAGACCAGTTTAGAGTTGGCAGCAATTTTTTCCCCACATTTAACAGCTTCAGGCACCAGCTGGTCCACAGGATAAATTTTACTCACCAAACCTGGGAAACAAGAACAGCACAATCTAATTTAATAAAGTACGTATGTAATAAAGCCTGTCTATGCTAAACCCTCTGTTGATGTAAAAATACTCCATTACAAGTAAAAGTCATTCATTCAAAATCCTAAAAGTACTAATTTGACGTCCTCTGTGACTGACAGATCATTATATATTACATTATGGTCAGTTTTCCATATAATACTGGTGGGTGTTGATGGCTGTTTTAACCATGGATGATTGGGTGGGATGATAATGGCTGGATGGAGTCATCTGATGGACACTGCTGTATGTGAGTGGGTTTTTTTTTTTTTTTTACCATCTGTCAACATTTGTTTTTTTTATAATAAGACACATACCAAACAAGTTTCATCTTTAGCAATGTTTTGTAGGCTATTTTATAAGCTTATCATATACATATAGTTTAATGTAAAATCTTAATCTGCAAAGTAACTAGTAATTACACCTGTCAAATATTACAATATGTGCTTCTGAACTGTAGTGGAGTTGAAGTATAAAGTAGCATACAATGGAAATACTAAAGTAAAGTACACGTGCCTCAAAACTAATTGAATAATAGTTACTTATGACATTCTAACACTGCTAGTTACCTGATTGTTTGGCTTCTTGAGCATTAATCTTGTCTCCTGTTAGTACCATTTCCATTGCCAGGGACTTCCCCACTGCACGAGTCAGACGCTGGGTGCCACCCGCCCCTGCAGGTAGACAGATGTCATGACCAGCCGCTCCAAAAGCAACAATCTGGTAACTTAAGTATAAGGAAGTAAAGTATGAACGGGTAAGGAATGTAGATACAAACGAGTCTTTACCAGGAATTGTCCCCAACAGGATCTCTGGTTGGCCGAACTGTGCCTTCTCTCCAGCGTAGATGATGTCACACATCATGGCCAGCTCGCAGCCACCACCCAGCTGAAACAGCAGAACGTACAAGGAAGGGAGTGAGATTTCTATTCATTGTTTCATATCCCATTTACATTTTGTGAAACTTGAACTGACTAGATTGAGCATCGAGCTGATTTGAGCCAATGGAGGGAGGGAAAAGGGAGAAATAAAGTGGGAGATAGGAGATGGGGTTGAAAGAAATTCTTTTATCCGTCATAAATCACACCGCCTCCCCTCAATTAATAAAACAAGTGACAAATAAAATAAAAGAAGACACTAACAGCAAATCCATTGACAGCTGCAATCACAGGCTTCTTCACTGTGGACACTCTGTTCCAATGAGCAAGGAAGTTTCCACCATAACACTCCTGGAAGGTCCTATTCTGCATCTCTTTAATGTCGGCCCCCGCTGGAAAACACAAAAGTCAAGCTTACTACTGACATATCACTGTGAACAGCTTAGTGCACATCCTCTCTGAGCTCCAAACACAAGCACAGAAAACACACTTGGTTGGCTGCCTCACCAGCAAAAGCTCTGTCACTGCCGGTGATAACGATAGCTCCGACGTCGCCGTCAACTTCAAAAGCGTCCAGGGCCTGTCCCACCTCCTTCATCAGCCCGTCACACAGAGCGTTGAGAGCCTTGGGCCGGTTCAGCTGGATGAAACCTACGTTGTTCTTCTCACCTCGCTTTTCCACCAAAATATACTCATACTGACCACCTGCATGAAGAGGAAAGACTTTTCAGACCTTTTTAGTACCACATAGAATGAGATTTAATAACTGTTTATCCATCATACTGGCCAAAGTATTAAAGTATGAGGAAAACTAGAATTACTGCCTCGCAGTTCTACGCCTCCGCCACTCAAGACTAGTTTCAGGTTACATCCCTGTTTATCCAGAATTGTATAAAACATTAACCATTTGTGGGAAATTCTGTCATAATTGTTGTGTGAAGTCTTGAGTTATGGCTTAAAAAAGGGTTTTGTGCGGTCACATTAACCTTTGACCTTTGACAATCAAAATCTAATCAGTCCATCCTTGAGCCCCAATGGACATTAGCAGCAAATGTGAAGAGATTCTCTTGGAGAGCTGTCAAAGGTTAAGGTCACCGTGACCTTAACCTTTGACCACCAAAATCTAATCAGTCCATCCTTGAGTCCAAATGAATTTTTGTGCCAAATTTGAAGATATTCCCCTCATAGTATCAATGTGATATTGCGTTCATGAGAATGGGATGTCCCTATGTTTAAACAGCTGATTTTACAGGAAGGCTGACAAGTGGCATTCATGTCATATCTGACCCATTTTCAGTTTAATTCTCCTCACAAAGGTTGTCTCTCGAATATATAACGCAACACTGTCAGCTCTCTTTGTCCATGATACAGTACAGGCAGACAGGGAGGAAAAGAAACTATTCAACTGGTATTTTACATACCAATTTGGCATCTTCCAAATAATCCAGCCACTACCTATCCACCATTTTAAACTTTAAGATACTTAACAGCTATAATAGGTCTATTTCTTATGTTTCAGATGGCAGCTGGAGGAACCAAAGTGCTGACAGTGTTGATGTTGTTAGGCTGGTTAATCACCTATTGGCTTTTCCCTGCTCATAACTATCATAATTATATCTGCCTTTAAAAATCCACTATCTTTCCACCTCTGCTTCATAGTACAGGCCTGTGGTTAATCATTCAAGAAAAGGTGAAGGATCAACAGCCTTGTACCAAGGCCATACAGAGACCTTGGAGGCTCTTGATCCATCTTGTGGAGCAAAGTTACAAAACTCGGGTTTGGTGCCTGTGGAACGGAGACAGCTTTTATGCATGTCTGGCCTTTAGGAGAAAATCCACCCAAAAACAGAATTTACTCAGAGCTATTCCAAATATCATATAGTTTATATGTAGAACCACAAACATCAGTTTCTTGAGTTATAAATCAGAGCATCAAGACTTTACTTAATGAAATGTTTAGGTGACACTTTCTGACTGTATAATTACAGTATTCATATCATAGTAAACACTTTGTCAATCATGCCTACTTTTCCAGGTTTTGAGATGAAGATAGCAAACTTAAACACGTCCAAATTAAAGATCCATTTCAATTTTATCCATGCACTAGAATATGTCAGGGTTTTGTGGCAAATCTAAAGGGAAGGTACAATCACATCTGACTACTGTCATATTGTCCTGAGATCTGTTAGAGTCGTTCTGTGGAGCAGGATTTGTCTCTGTAATCGTCACTACAGTCTGATAATCTATAGTCGTGTTTTATAATGTAATTTTAATGCCATTTTGACTTCAGCCTGTCTACTTATGTGCAATATTACAGAAATTACCCCTGTAAATTCCACTTTAGGGTGGAATCTACCTTTACACAGTGCTAGTCCTCGTGTGAACAACGTGTTAAGAAATTAGTTGTCATTAAAATGCAGCAAGTTTTGTGGCGCTGGTAAGAGATACACAGACGAATACAATGTTTTGACAAACTGAAGTTAGTCAGCAGCTGTCTGCTGCACATGCGTCGCACAGTCAGCAGTGCAGGTTTCTTGACATTGTAGCAGCAGCAGCAGCAGCCACAACACACTGACCCCGGACTGTTTTTAAACACACACCTGAGCTGTAGAGGCGGGCGGTGGACAGGACGGCCGGCGCTGCTCCGGAGGGCTTCAGGAGCAAAGCAGCACTTCTGCAGAGGAAAGCCATATCAGCGACGACGACGACAGACTGTTGTCAATGAACTTGCTCCAGGATCTCTGGCTACTTCTTCCTCCTGCGTTTTCTTCTTTGTTGGTATTTTTTCATGAGGCGGCATGTTACCGCCACCTGGTGTCTGCGGAGGGCAGTGCAGGGTGGAACTACCATGGCAATTGCCTTCTCCATAACTTATTGATCAATTTTAATGAATTAAAAAGATCATATATTATCAAATTGAGGCTGTGTTACTGAAACATACTGTTATATATTTATTTTTATTATCTTTTTATTGTTTACTCCATGGAAATGATTCAAATGTTACATATAATTCAGTAATAATTATCCAATATTATTTATTGTGCAATTTTCTTTTATTATACCATACAATATTATTCGAATATTATCCTGGTAAAATCGACCAAATTAGTATCTTTATCCTCCTAAGACCCGAACTCTATTCTTTGCTATTTAGGCTTATTGGGACCTGAGAAAAATTATGTCCACATATGAGGACATTAGTTTTAAATTTCGATTACTGAGTGGCAGTATAATATCCTCATATGTTGTCACCAGGCCCTTGTTGAGAAAAAGTTAGTATTGTGGTCTAGAGAACCCAAAATGTGAGGTCCACATATGTGGACGCCAGGTCCTAGGAGGTTATATAAGATAATTATGTGATATTTGCATTATGTGAAAATTGAGCCTCTACATGATTTTTTTTAAAACCAGAAATAAACGATGATAAAAATATTAGTAATAATAATAATACTAGTAATAAATGATAAATAGATACACATATATACACACACACACACACACACACACACACACAGAAACCAAACCTAACCTTATCAACATTTTATCATCATCAATTTAACCAGATTACCTTACAGATAAAGGAGATGGAGAAATAAATCAGCCAGTATATTTCCACAAATCTAATCTAATCTAAAAGCTTTTGACAAAACTCGCCCCGGTTTGATAGTATCACAGTATCTGATGCTCCTATATAAGAGCTCCTGTGGCAGCGGTGAGCGCGCTGCGCGTTCTCACTGTTATATGCGTGAACAAGCCTGCATGCATCGTCCGTGACAATCCCATCTCCATCTCTCCACCGAGTGCCAAAACATAAGCGAGGATAAGAACACACGGAAATAAGGTAAGCACCAACCATTTGGGTATACTGGTTAACATGGGCGTGGATGTATGAAGGAACGAGGCATTTCTTTTTAAATGGTGGGATTCCTTCAGGCTATAACACGGCAGCGCACAGGCTAATTTATGACTACAGTCAGATGAACATCATGCATGTGCATTGTGCATTAGTAAAACCTGCTATTGATAACATATCGTACATGCAATAACGAAAATATTTTGTACATTTATACTTATTGGCCCAGTAACCTGCTAGACCTCAATAAGGCATTTCTAGTGATGGCCTATTGCCACAAACAAACATGCCATCTTTTGCCTTTTATTCATAATCATCCATACACCGAATATTATTTCATGTATTTGAAGGCTGAAAGGCAACAGCAATTTTCTCTGGTGTGCACATTTATTTTAAATTAAAATATTTTAAACTGACCTACTTTAGTGGAGACAGGGAATTTGCAACACAGAAATGTGTCTTTATGATAAGACCATATATTCAGCAACACTGAACACTACACGGACATCTCACATTTGTTGAACATTAGTACAACCTGGGTTCTTCAGTGCTTGTCAGGATATCTTATGTCACACCAGTTTAGGGATTTATTCAGGATTTTAGAATAGAAAACATTGGCCCTCAGTTGTTTACTGAAATGTTCCCACAATCCTTTATAATTTCTCAAATTCACATATTAAAAGGTGCAGGTAACCACCACAGGTAGGTCCTAAAATGTGTCTCTTTGCTCCATCATATCTTCTTCCCGCACAGACGTCAGGAATGAACCAGGTGGTTGCAACATGCTGGACTTGCCTCCTGCTCTCTGCTTTCCTGTGTGAACCCGCGCTGTCCAAGGGCGGTCGTGGAGGGTCCCGGGGCTCCTCTCGAGGCTCCCCCTCCCGCAGCTCCACAGCGGGGAGTTACCGGGGAGGAGGCGCCTACGGTGGGACCCGCTCTCGCTTCAGGGTGGCAGGGCGAAGTTCCCCGGTGAGGGTGGCAAGTGCAGCGGCAGCGGGGGCAGCAGTGGCGTTAACGGCCGATAAATGGTACGCCTCCGCCTACCGCCGCAGCAACGCCGACAGCTCAGACGAAGAGCTGGATTACTACAACAGGACCAATTACTTTGATGCACAAATGTCAGGCTCAACTCAAAATGGATATTCTCTCTCTCAGCTGATTTCTATCATTATTGCAACATTTTCCTCAAAATATGGACTCTTACTGGACAGTATACTGTAGATGTTCAAGTTATTTCTCAGGATAAACTCCTGATTTGGTTTAGGCCTGAGCTTCTGCCCTGGATCTGACTATCATGTGCAGGACTAGCTAGAACCTGCACTGTGAAGACCAGTTAGAGGTGCAACAGAGTGGTGGAGTGACACCACGATCATAAAAAAAAAAAAAAAAACATCACTGTACTGTATGTTTTTACACATACGATCCTCTATACCAACAGACAAATGTACATTACCAGCACAGTGTTCAATGTGACATTTCACCTGTCAAAGAGTGCGCCTTTGTCAAAGCTACTTCAATCTGTGTGACAGAGAGACTGACAGAGAATTAGTTTCCTTTCCTAAATCTTGATTCCTATGTAAGAAAATGTTTGTGCTAATAATCTCAATAGCCTTTGTAAAGAGTGTAAACAAAGTGCTGGCTGCCAGTTTTAATTGTACTGCCAAACTCAACTGTATCTTAAAGAAATGTATTTTCATAAAATACACAAAACATACAAAGTGAGTGACCACTACCACTGCTCTGTACAACTGAGGTGAACTACTTGTATATACTAGCAGACTATGGGTCTAAATGTGAAGCCTTGACTTGCAGCAGCTTGTGTAAAACACTGAAATGCAGGTGACTAGTCATTCAGTACTTTTCTATAATTAATTAAGTAAAAGCACCAAGCTGGCACCAGCATTATTCTGAAATTAAAATTGCTATATGTAATTTTTTTATTCCTCAAATGGACTTTTTTATTTTAGGAAGAACATTTGCGTATTTTTCCAATTTGTGACCTCAACCAAGATGAAGTTATTTTACGCCATTCTTTCTGAAAAACTTAACTTCAAAATCTTGCTCAGTGATCTGAATGATTTATGGTGGCAGTCACTGGTGTGGCCATAGAGACGATTCTCTACAATAAGACAAGGCAAATGAGAGTACTTTGTACTGTGAAACTGCATTTTTCCCCAGTCATCTCAAATTTCTGTGCAATTCACACCCTTTTATAAGACCCGGACATGTTGTGAATTCATTTCTCAGACCTGTGTATGAACTACGTCATGGTTGGGAGAGATACTAGAAAACAAAGTGCTGCTCTCACTGTTATTCCTGTCTCTGTCTGTTCATCATCCCAGAAGAGCTTTTTACCTGCAGTAGACACTCAGGAGCAACAGACTGTTCCATATCTGTAAGTGCACTCTATTATATGCTACTACACTTATGTACATGATAAATAGTTTGTTATCACTGTCTTTATGCTAATAAATATCCTGTTTACACCATGTCAGATATCTGCCTCATATATTCTAAAAGCATATCTGAGAAAAATGTCATACCTGAATCAAATTAAATTCTTTTATTTACAAAGGATACTGGGACTTTTTACAAACAAAAACAGACTGCTTCGTTTCCCCAAGATGTCTGAGACACGAGGGCAGAGCTGGACTATATTTCCTTGATGACACCCTTTGTGGTTGAATAGAAATCCTTCCAGACTCAAGACAAACTGGCAAAATCCAGCAACAGTCTCCCGTTACCTTGTAAAACGGCTCAGGTCAGTCCAGCGTTACTCGTCCCAGCTCTCCTTTCCTGAAGGCTCTTATGAAATCGTACGCTGCTGCTGTGTAGTTTGGGAGAGTGACGGTAATGTTTCCTGAAGGATATGAGCAACAGACATTTTTATTAGAGGACTACTCTTAAAGACTTTGGTGTGATGCCGATCACAAACTGAAGAGAAAGTATACATATTTCTAGAGAATTCAGAGACATTAAATATTATGAGATATCACTGAAAACTGCTTGTCAGGTTGTTTGCTGCCTACCATTTTAAAATTTCCATTTCTATTTTTTTAAAAACCAGTCTGCCTCTTACATTAGCATTAGTTTAATGTGTAAATATGGTGGTTTATCTGGTTAAAATGGAAGACACCCTTAAAGTGATAGTTTGACATTTTGGGAAACATGCTTATTTGCTTTCTTGCCAATAATTAAATGAGAAGATCGATACCTCTTTTATGATGTATGGTAAATACAAAGCAACCTTCGGCAGTCTGTTAGCTTATCTTAGCTTAGCATAAAGACTGGAAACAGCCTGGCTCTGGCAAGAGGTAACAAAATCCACCAACCGCCGCCTCTAAAGTTCACTTATGAACATGTTACATCTTGTTTGTTAACTCTGTACAAAAGGAAAGATTTTTTATTTATATTGGCTGATTAAAATTTGTTTTCCTTGATAAAAAGTTATAGATACAGTCTACAGGCCTCTTCTCTTATGATTGAGACTGACAAAGCTCTGAGATCAGTAGGCTCCACATGCAGTAATAACTTATGAAACCAAAACCAAATGTAATTTCAGGTCATTGCAGCCAGGCTTAAATGTTTTTCCTATTAAACCATCATAATTAATTAGAGCGCTTAGAAGTGCTCGTAGGTGGACAGAGGCAGACTAGATGTTTCCCTGTTTCCAGTCTTTAAACTATGCTAAGCTAACTGGATGCTGGCTGTAGCTTCATACTCACTGTGCAGACAGTGATACACTTCTTCTCATCTAACTTGCAACATGAAAGCAAACAAATGTATTTCCCAAAATGTCCAACTAGTCCTTTAAATCAATTAAACTAATAGCTCGTCAATAATAGTATCTGGAACAGGAGTATCTGTAGGATTAGCACTTTCTTACCCACTCCTGTAATGGCTTTGACCCGCTGGGTCTTTCCAAGTTTGACAGCAATGCGTTTGAGGAGATACTGGATGTCATCACTGGGCTCTTGAAGGTCGTATTTCTCCACATAACTGCACATAAAGAAACACATGCAGTAAACAGTCACAGTAATGTGAAACAAAAAGAACACACTGGCCATATGAAAGTCCACTCAGTCATAATTTAGGGTGAAAATTCACACCTGAACTTTCCCAGCCTGTTCAGAGAATAGAGTAAGTAGTCAGCAATAATGTCTTCACCAACCAAATGGTCCAGTATACTTCCTGTGGAAGGAAAGAAAAAAATATCAAAATATTTGTTGAGCACATTGGAAAAACCTCTTATACAAACAAATGTGACGGCTATTCCACTGAATATAGTACAACACACTTTCCGCATGGTGTTTCCTCAGTGACAGCATTCGTTATGTCAGGTAGAGAAAAAAATCACGTTCCGCTCACCACATAAAGCCAGCTTCATGCCTGTTTCGACACTCTCAATCTTAGGAGGCAAAACTCCTGGTGTGTCCAACAGGTGCATTATGGGTCGCTCACACACCTGAGGACAAAGACAGGTACAAGTACTGTACGGATGCACACACAAACACACACAATGAACCAATGAGCACAAACACACATACAAAGAGACAAACACGTCATCTACACGCACCTGAATTTTAGTCAGGACGGCTTTAGTTATACCTGGCTCCCCGCCTACTCGAGATGCACGACCTGAAATCAGTGTATAATTACAATATCTTTAAGTATCATGCTGAATCAATATCCAACAACTATCAACTACTTTCTTTATGCATACCTTTCTGCAAGTTTGTTCTTCTTAATGAGTTAATAAGAGATGACTTCCCCACATTGGGCACTCCAATCACCATCAGGCAATAATTTGTATTCTGAAAGTTTTTCAAGATAAAGTCAGAGACTGGACAATATATTAACATTCACCTTCCATTACCTTCAAACTCTGAAAAGTGAGAAATATATTATAAATATAAAAATGGAAATAAATGATTCTATGTTGATTCAGCTCCACTGAGGCATAAGAAAAGAAGCTTTTGAGTCACAAAGAAACAGCTTCTTGCTCCTATAATTCTGCCTGAAACATAGTTTTGTGGATCAAACTGTGGAAGGTTTAAATAAATTAGATATCAGTTAAGTAGAGAAAGGTAGCATCATTTGATAAGCACTGTTCATAGCTCTGTGAGGGTGTGACCTTTTGTTCTGTTTTGTCATTTAATGGAACTTTTTGCAGGTGTATCTTATGTAGCTTGTATGTTGGTAGTTGTTTATATGTTGAAGAGTAAGAAACATGAAATTATGTTTGAGGTCGTTTAGAAACAGCGAGAACACAATTTCTCTGCACTGACAGCTGTAAAAGTCTACTAAGCTATATTTTTTGGCTAATTTTACCCAATGTTGAACTAAAATACATTATTAAATTGCCTGGATGTATTTACCTCATCTCTATTAAAACGTGGTGTGCTTCCAATAATTTCCATCACCATTGGCACCAACTACAGCAAGAAAACAAAACAAAAACACAGGAATAACTTGCACATTCATGGTCAGATTTTTATTTCATATCAGGGACAAACTTCTGCAAACAGTCAAATGTTTAGTATCCAGTGAAGATGACCTTTACCTTTTTGATGTTGTCGTGTCTCTGCTTTAAACAGTCTGTGAAGAGAACATTCCTCACCCCATCTTTTTCTAGCTTCTTCAGGATACTCTGGAGGGTTAAATGTAAATTTTAAAATGCTAATGACATGTGATACTGCCAAAACAGCAGCAAGACTTTTTACCTGCTTGCTGGACAGATCAGCAAGGTCCATCTTGTTGAGAATTAGCACATGTGGTCGGACATCTAGAGTCTCCTGAAACACAGGGTTTCTTCCAGAGAAGGGGATGTGCTTAATGTTAAAGAGAAATTTACTTCTGCAGTCGAGTTCCTCCTAGATTGTGCAATGTGTACACCTTTTATATGCTACAATAATCCCTGGCCACAGATTTGCAGGGCGGTAATTTGCTTTAACACATTCATTTAGGAAAATGCAACCTATAAGCACAAAACTGAAACAATAGAAAACTTAAATCTACAGTTTTGGAGTCTGGATAGCACCAGAGGTACCTGCATCGTCTAATTGGTAAACAAGCCTTTAACTAAACTAGAAATAAACTGAATACACTATCCCAGTATCTACCTTACCACTGTGTAATCTTGGACTGCAATCTTAGCATTGATAAAAATATTGCCCAAAACTTTGTGTATAACTCTGTATGTTATATTATTACATTATTTTATTATAATACAGGTTTTCTTCCCCGGGTAACAATAAAAACCTTCTAAAGCTGTGCACTTGAGAAAAGTATGTTTGGTTTCTACTCCAGTTCACCTGTTTCTCAGCTTTTCCCTTTTTCAAATCAAACAGTAAAGCAGATGACATAATAAATACCTGGAGAGACGGTCTAACCTCCTGAAGTCACACCTGTAAAAACTGATGTCTCCATTTATATGTTGTATTTTTTCTCCTACACATCTCAATGAAGTTTGTTAATGAGTGGCACTAAAATGTGTATTTTTCATTACACAGAAAGACCAAGGTTGCTGACACCATTTCCCCCAAACTTCTGTTGCCCAGTACTGTTCCCAGTATTTACAGTAACAATAAGAAAATGTGCAATTGCAGCTCACTTGTTCTCCATACAATAGTATACTGAGACTGATAGAAAAATATCTGCAGTTAAAAATAATATGGCACATTTTTTTAAAATTATTTTAAAGAAAGGATATTCTGGCATCGTGTATTTCTATAATGCAGTCCACACTCCTGAGGCTGGCTCTCATCTGCTTCAGTCCTGTTAACAGTCAGGTGAAATTATTCACATTTTTATCCCCACCACACATAATTAACACATTCTGGAGCTAACTTTGAGCGAAGCTGTCACCTTTAGCCATGTGTCCGGGGAACCAATGAGCCACGTCCCGTCCACCGAAGTCGAAAACGGTTCTGAACTTGTCGACATTACGGAGCGCCTGGTACAGTTTCATGGCCACTAAATATGACCACACCGGGCTTTTATGTGTGTTAATGAAGGGCTTATGTTGACCTATTAGCTACAATACTCTTGCTGCACTGGACATGCTCGTGTGCTACACTGTTTACATGCCGACTCGAATCTACCGTCAAATTACCTGGTTCCGGGGCAAGACTTCTTCTTCGTGTGTTTTTCTTCTGTTTATGCGACAATGGTTGCGTTTCTGCCCTCCTCGGGATGTAAAATGAATTACTCTGATCACTATCTCCAGGCTATTGGCCAGAGAAAGATTTAATAGAAAAATGACACCCAGAAATCTTACAAACAACTTTTTCTTTATATTGAACTTGCACCTTCATAAAAAAACTTCCAGTATCAGAAAATGAGCAACAGAACATGGACACATTCACACCCAAAACAGAACAACAAAGATAAAGAAAAATAATATAAATTTGAGGCCATCAAGCTTCCCTGACACAAGACAAAAAAACTTTCATGCTCATTTCTTCTGATCCATACTTTCTGAGGTGCCCTTGAGTGTTTCTCTTCCTGTAGAATACTTTTGGCATACTTACAATATTAAATGCTCTACTGACTCATCTGTTTAATGTTTGATCACATAATCCAGATTGATGTTTGCCTGTAAAGCGCAAAATTTCCCAACCTCCCAACCCCCCCTGCATATGTGTTTCTGGCTGCTTCCTTCTTCTCATTGATTGTAGTTTTTAGGGGTTTGGCCAGTAATTTTGATAACATACTGGTTCGAATAGTAAATTCCTTTATGTTCTCCAGTCCACCACTTTTCTTTGACGATGTTCCCACATCATTCACAATTAATAATAATTTGAGAACAAAGTTTGTGCAAGTGCAAAAGGTAAGGCAACATATTGTGAGCTAAAAACAATAAAATAATTAGTAAATAGAACTTAAAAACATATGAAATTGATCTTTATAAAATGTTTTTATATAAATGTGCAAATTTATTTACTTATTGATTTAAATGTTGAAATTTTTTATTAGGAAATTAATTTATTATAACAGCATTGTGGTTAAACAGATTTGTAAAGAAGATGTATTTACATTCTTTCATTTTTCTTTACCAAAAATATTAATTCGTTAATATTTAAAGCTGTTCCCTTAATGTATTTAATGCAAATATAATTACTGTATCTATCACTTGTGTGATTTGCCTGTTCAAGTTGACAATATCAGCCAAACGCATTAGTATTTTAGTGCTGTGAAATCCACAGCATAAAGTCAGCAGATTTTTTATTTTTTTTGGCAAAGCAGCATTGTTCCTTCTAAAGCTTTGACTTGGCTGGCTGAGATGGACTGATGGAGGAGTAGTGAGAGATGAGCCGATCAGCTTCTCTGCACCCGCTGAGAAAAGCTCCATGGACGGTGGAGTAGTAGTAGGGATGAGTAGCCTCTCCAGCAAACAACACCTGCAGGGGCTGAGACACACCAAATATTCAGAATGACAATTCATAAATAATGGCTAATTATATGCGGGCTGGTGTGTACACATTTATGTTTGACTATGAACATATAAGTACTTGTGACTGTGATTCCTTCACAGGCAGGGGCTCCATCATGTTCTCCAGGTCCTGCACTGAACAGCCTTTTCCAGGGTAACTGTAGGATCCACATGTCCAGGGGTCATGAAACCACTGGGAGCGTAGAACTCTCCTTGGGGTGATGATAGGGTTTCCTAAATATAAAAAGTCACCAGGGCTCAGAAACATTTCTGAAAATAATAAAGAGACAGTAATACGCTCTCAGTAGAGGAGTATTGTGAATTATTTAGCCTCACCTGTAAATCTACGAATAAGTTGTGTGATGGCATGCGTGACCTCCTGCTCAGAGAGTGTCTCCATATACTCTGACTCATGCCCAGCAATCCAGCCACACAGAGCATGGCCATATCTGAAAGTTAAACCACAAATAGGACTGCTTTTTTAGATGAAAATCAATGAATCTGCCAATGATTATACACTAAATACAACATAAACAAGCTTGGCACATATATGTGGTTGTTGACCTTTCAGTGGGTTTAAGCACAGTGAAGCCAAACAACTTCTTTATCCAGGATCCTTGTACATCTGGCACCTGGTCCACCATGGCATCCTGAATCATGACAAGAGATAAGAGATTTTGAACTGCTGGCATGAATATCAAACATTGTGGAGTCAGATGTACAGCAAGTGAAATCTTAAGTCAAAATATTTGAGCAAATTTGCAGCACATAATATTTTTATTCAACGTGCAAATGAGCACAGTGGGTATGCATTTTCTGTACAGTAAATGTACACCTTTATTCACAGACTACACATCTCACCTCATCTTCCCACACAAAGTAGATGACCTCACAGTCCTGATCCCACCACGGCGAATCGAACTCCACATATATTTTATTGTTCGTTCCAAAACCTAGCCTCTGGACGGAGTGCAGCTTGTGTAGAGGGAGAGGGGGATGGAACAGAGTTGAATGGTGCTTCTTTAGGTATCCTGACAAAAAAATAAAGAAGCTTGAATTTGTGCTGCTAAAGAATCAAACAAAACTGTAGTAATTAAAGTGTTTATATTAGAAAATAGAAAATACAGTTTACAAGGATTTAGTCACACCTATCTAAATGTTAAAGGTCCCATGAACCTATTGTCCACCCACACAGATGTTTTCTCTTATTTTGCCTGATAGAACTTGTATATGGACTGTGTGTGAGTGTATATAGACTGCGCTTGATCTGACTGAACCCTGTATTGGTTTTGCATTGCATGGGAGAGGCTACACCTTTATAATTCTTGTTAGGTCATACAATTTGGTGACCTCATGTAATCCCCAGCATGGCCCCCACCCAACGTCAAGTCTAATTAGCAGGAATAACATCTGTGTGTATGTGTAGAATCTTTAAGTACTGAAGTACTATTCACAATATAGAGCATTAAATGATAACCGAGTGTTTGTGTATGTACGCATATGATTCTACCTAGAGGTACTGTGACAATAACATGATCAGCAGCGAACTTCTCCCCATCATCACACTCAACCATCACAGGGTTTTCTCTCTTCTCTGTGTTGTTCCAGTGGACAAAGCGCACAGGCCGATTGTAGGTCACTAAACCACCAGGGAGCTCCGACATCAAGTTTTTGATTAGACCTTCATAGCCACTGCACGAGAAAAGAGAACAATATTTAGGTCAAGCTGATTTGCTTGTTTATCTTCATTACATGCTACTATAAAAATAAATACTTTGTGTATCTTTTGGTTGCTAGCAAAAACAAACAATTGCAAAACATCACTTTTACTTGTTAGATTTTTAATATCTAAGTGTAGGATATAATGACTTAATGAAATTAATTACTGGAATAATTGTTGCAGTATATGTATGTATGCAATGTTAGTAGTACGAACCCTGGGAATGTACAGTCCAGTCCAGGTAGAGTCTTGTAGAGGCCAAAGGCCCCCAGGCCGACCTCATCCAAGCTGTGACTCCCATTAACACAGCACTCCACCTTCAACATGTTGCTGATCACACACAGTTGTAGAGATCTGGTGTTTGCATCCATATCTTTCCACATCTCTGCTGCTCGTTGTTGCACCTGCGCCAGGCAACAAGCAGCAATACAAACTCTTTATTCTTGCCAGATGCAATTTATCATCAAGAACAGCTGATATTAGATATAAGGAGCTGACAAACACATTGCCAGTATTATTATATAGCATTATTATAGTATTTCGGTCACTGAAAGAAATGTACCTCTGAGCGTATGAAATCTCCCACATTGGGCCAGGGTTCCCCCCCTTGACTATGAAATTCTGAACTTTCACACAGCAACTCAGAAAACATCTCCAGAGCAGGCTGGAGGTCCTCAGCATTCAGCTTCCGACCTGCACACGTCACATATCCCATAGAATAAAGGTTAGGAAAATGTCATTAAGTTTATCAACTCATATCACTTCTCTCATACAGTACAGTAGCTAATCAATAACCAAACACTGGCTGCATGTGTCATTACAGGAATGCAATTACTTGCAAACATATAGCTGCAATCAATTTTAGTTGGGGCTTCAAACTGTTTATACCTGTACCTTGCTATTCCAGTTTCAGCAAAAGAGCATGTGCATTAGCGCTAAAGTACACACCTAAAATATCGCTTAAGGACTCAAGCTCAGGAAGGACCATCAATATTTAACTACCACTCTCTGTGACCTGTGTAGCAGGCTGCTGTAAAACTGGTGTAAAGTCTTATTTGAAATACCTGACACACTACTGCAGTTCAGCACTGCAGCCTGCTGTGCACCCACCAGGGTGGCATAAGAACAATCGGCCTCTCCTCTGTATTATTGCCTTTAAATTCTTGCTAGATGTTTTTTGCAGTTTACCGCTACAGATAACAGACACAATGATCCAGAGTATAACCAAAGTACAGTACATTATTTTGTCTCAAAAGCCAAAACAATTTACATTCACAATGTAATAATCTACTCCATGCATAGCAACGAGAGAACAGAGAGCAATGAAACCTTAGCAGAACAGGGCAAGACCACACTTTGGTCTAAAATAATAAAAACTAAAAAAATGCATCCTGTCATGTCATGAAACTTTTGATTACATAATTTTACATGAGAGGTCAGTCTTAAAATTGGCTGATTTTTGAAACATTGGCTGACCTGAACTGCTGAAGACGTTGGGGACCCAGGGGGGATGTCCTCCCACGTCCATAGCCTGGTTCTCTGGGGTGAGGGCCTCAGGATCCAGGAGCCCATACTGACGAGCCAGACAAAACACTGGGTTCCCCTCAGACGGTCCATGGATCCAGTTTGCCCCTATCTCAACAATACTATCACCTACAGATGAAAATTATTGTGAAGTTGCATAAAAGAAACCAGTTTTCCTACATTACACTAATATTATTGCTATGTGACAAAGATAGGGTTACTAAAGTGGAATAACCCTTACAATATGATCCCTTAGTCTTCTATGATGGTAAACTCACCATAAGTTTTTAACTGTTTATCAGACAAGACATCAGAAGAGTCGTCAATGAACTTGCGTTTTTCACATTTTACTTGCCACACCACTAACCTGTTAATCTGCTAAATAATCGTCAGATTAATCGATAATAAAAGTTATTTGTCGGTTGCAGCCTCAGTTAATAACATTAATAGTCCTGTAGAATACTAGTTCCTGTTGCCATGGTGTTGTCAGTTGCTGCGGATTGATCCCTTCAGGTTGTCCGTTAACCACTAACCCTTTTTCGGTTATCGAAAATGAACTGATGCTAATTTAAGTTTTAAATGTAATAATAGTATTATGGTTTGATACTTATGATCGTGGTCACTCGCATTTTTGGCATCTTGGGCTTTCCATACTTACCCAATCTTCCTGTCTTTATTCTTCCTCCACTTCTTGCAGTCGCCTCCAGTATCCGCACATTTTGAAACCCAGCTTTAACGAGCCTGCGTGCCGCTGCTATACCTGATATCCCGCATCCTACTATAACTATGTTAGGGTTCGCACTCATTACCACCACTGGTTTCAGACTAATACACACTCTTTACTACACTCGTGTAGGCTGTCTTCTGCTTCTCCTTCTGGTTTACATAGGCAACGATTATATGTCTTCCGGTTATGAGTTTCAAAATAAAATTCGTTTTACGGAGAGTGGAATCAAATGCTTGATATAACTATATATTTATTTATATAATATTGTCGGACTTACAGTGGGCAATTAAAAAAAAGGATCAAAACTGATGCAGCAGAACCAGAGATATTGTCCTTTTTTTCCTCCCATTTTTCGTTTTCGTCATTACCCAAAATGCAACTCGACCACTGACCGTTCAGTCGGGTTGAAAATTAATCACTTTTTGCACAGTTCCCTCTGGTGCCACAAACAAACCCTTAATCCCGCAGATATTTCTAAAAATATCTCTGTTTAAATTCTTTAATATTCTGATAATATTCCTAATAAGCTGCTAAAATATTACTGTAAATGTTCTTGTAACAAATTATCATAACTTTAAAAAACTAAATCAATGATTATATACAATCATAAATACCGAAATAAGGTAACACCTCTCTCTCTATATATGTATCTATATATAAACAAGACACCAATATAAACAAAACACACACAAGTGGTGTTGTGCAGAATAGTTTATTAACTTTTTTTTTTGTTTTGCAAGCGCCGTGTGCCATCCCCTGGCAAGATGCTGCCCATGTCGACCCTATCTATATCCGCCATTGGCCACAAAAGGCCTTATGCAACTTATTTCTAACGTGCTGCAGTATTCCCTGAGACCTATAAACAGTCTTCTCTGTGTGAAGTTGGTGGAGTTCCCCTTTAAAATCCATTGGATGAGAGGTTTCTACTCAATTAACTTGGAAAAATATGGTTTATGCATCTAGTGTGGTCATCTTTTACAAAATTTGATCTGGTTATATACATGGACTGATGGAGGAGTAGTGATAGATGAGCCGATCAGCTTCTCTCCACCCGCTGAGGAAAGCTCCATGGACGGTGGAGTAGTAGTAGGGATGAGTAGCCTCTCCAGCAAACAACACCTGCAGGGGCTGAGATACACCCAACCAGTTAGAACTGAGATACATTTCAGTCAGGGTCATATTCTGTCATTTGATGTATATGTAATTTTCTTGCACGTGTTTATGTGTGAACGAAACCTGTCTGTGCACCTGTGACTGTGATCCCTTTGAAGGCAGAGGTTCCATTATGTTTTCTATGTCCTGTGCTGAACATCCTATTGCTGGGTGACTGTAAGATCCACATGTCCAGGGGTCATGAAACCAACGGGAGCAGATAATTCTCTTCGGTGTGATAGAAGGGTTTCCTAAACACACACAGTTACAGTATGCTGATGGGGACCATCCTCAAATGATCGAGGCTCAGAAACATTTTTAGAAAACATGAAAATCTCAAACAGTGCTAACATTAAAAAGAGTAGATTTATCCAGTGATACATCGTATGCTAATCAAGCCAGCTAAGCAACAGCAAGCTAAGAATTTCATTTTTTAGTGAAACCTGTTCTCTGTGCATATGTCAATAAAGATTTGGATCTTGAATCTTGGATCTTGACTCTTGAATCGAGCACACCACTTGTTATTGACTATCTCTATTCTCAATTCAAATGCGCATCACCTTATGGAACATCTACTACAAAAACAAAATGCCCCTACACGTTCTGGATAACATACTGGCTCCTATACAATCAGTTTCATCTGTTTAAAAATGTTTTGGATTAAAAACACCACATTACATGAATTACAGGAGAATCTTATTTTCCTCATGTCCTAACACCCTTCTTGTGACTAACACACCAAGATTAAAGAAATATTATACAGTAATTGATACCTCTTGAATCAAAGCCCATACATTTTCAATAAGGCTGTGTGTGTGTGAACAATCTACAGTTTGGCCAGCAGCTGGCAGCACAGCCATGTTGTTACCTAGATCAAAAGGATTATCCTGTGTACAGTTACCACTTTCAGACATCTCGGACTCGGCCCTGCCAGGCTGAGCTGTGTAAGCTTTTGACATGCGAATACCACTTGTGTCAATTATAACTTGGCATTTTGTATTGATCTAAAATATCTGACTGAGTTAGAAAGATATTAAGGTAATAATTATACACCAAGGTAATGCAAGGATGACTATCCATTTTCATCCATGGTAGCGATGAGGAAGCAGCTAGAGGCTCACAGACTCACCTGTGAATGTATGGACGAGCTCCGTGATGGACTCTCTGACCTCCTGCTCGGTAAGCGTCTCCATGTACTCTGCCTCATGTCCAGCAATCCAGCCACAGAGAACATAGCTATACCTGAGAGTTTAATCAAAATTAGTGAGAGGACTCACATGGCTGCATTGCACAAATTAGCTCCTGTGACTGTTCATGTGTTTAATATGTTACCGTTCAGAAGGTTTGAGCACAGTGAATGTTGCCATCTTCCTAATCCAGGATTTGCTTATGTCTGACACCTGGTCCGAAAAGTCCTCCTGAAGACACAAAGGGTGTGAAACAAGCATTTCATGTGTGTGGATTTTTATATTTTCTGGCAGTTTAAGTTTTCAGCGATACATCACTTATCAAAAGTTGTTTATTAGGGTTATTTGCAGATCGAAAATAAGCAAGACAACCTTTTTACTGCTACATTAACAATGAAATATTATCAGAGGAAGTGATTCATGCAGTAGCATGTATTTTGATGAGGAGAAAGGAGCTCTATCTGATTCTAAATACCGGTAGTATAAGGTGTAAAGGCCCATCCATAATGTAAAAATGGTTCATATATAACACATTTTTTCCCAGCAGGTGAGTGCAGGAGGTCAGTGTAAAGTTAAGTTTATTAGGATCATACAGGTAGGTTATTTTGGGGTTTTAAAACAATCAAAACTTCTTATTGTGCTGCTGCAGAAATCCTTTAAATCTGAGGCCTGATATTTAAAGAAGCCAAGCTGCAAACCAACATAGAACACTGAGACATAGTCTGTCATGCCAAGAAACATTTAGATACTGGCTCTGTGCATGCTAATCTACTCTGTGGTTCATGGTTGCACTACAGACCTCGTCTTTCCACAGCAGGTAGATGACCTCACAGTTGGCATCCCACCACGGTGATTCAAACTCTACATATATTTTGTTGCATGTTCCAAATCCTAGTTTGTGGATGGAGTGCAGCTTGTGTGCCGGGAGAGGAGGACAGAACAGGGTTGAATGGTGCTTCTTAAGGTAACCTGCCAGAAGAAAAAAAAAAAGTTTATGCTTACATACTATATAATAGGCGTGGGTGATATGACAATACACATCTTTGCAAACAAACCATTTCCACTGAGGTAACTCCTTCTTTTATATCTGGTCATTGCGGGTGAAGTAGGACTGATTATTATTACTGGTTATTTCATTCATTTACAATTTCTTAACTGAACCAGGAAATTTATTATATTGCAGTGTATAGCGACTCCTCAACTACTCATTTACAATCATTCTGTTTCATGCACTGGAATGAACAACAGTACAATATGTAAGCAGAAGGCTACCTAGAGGTACTGTGACAATAACATGATCAGCAGTGATCCTCTCCCCGTCATCACACTCAACCGTCACCGTGTTTACTCCGCTCCCTGTGTTGTTCCAGTGGACACAGCGCACAGGACGACTGTAGGTCACTAAACCACCGGGGAGCTCCGACATCAATTTTTTGATCAGACCTTCATAGCCACTGCAACAAAAAGGTATAAATAAAAGTTACTTTACACATGCATATCACTCGAACGGTCTTAGATATAAATCTATTAATACTGTCTCAGCATCCTGTGGAGGATCAGCTCATGGGGAAATTGCTTCCTGGTATCACTGTCTGTCAATTGACTTATCAATTAATAATTTCAGCTCTACTTATTTATAGGGCATGCTACCACCTGATTGGGCGATGAGTGCATTGACCTTTCTCAGGGTGCTGCAGAGGAGCCACATCAGAATAAACCAATAGCAAAGAGGGCTGAGCACGGAGGATGCTTCAGTTAATTTCACATATGTTTTTACTCTGAAGATGTTGGAGCAAAAACCTTGGGAATGTGCAGTCCAGTCCACTTAGACTCTTGTACATACAAAATCCCCCCAGGTCTATCTCATCCATGCTGTGAGTCGCACTGGAACAGCACTCCACCTTCAGCATAGTGCTGATCGCACACAGCAGAAGCTCCCTGGTGGCTTCCTCCTTATCTCTCCACCTCTCTGCTGCTCGCTGTCGTGCCTGCATATAGTACACCCACACGGAGCACACTTGAGGACATGCAAACAAACAGGTTTCAGTTTATCCTCAAGAACATCTCAAATCTTAGCACCAGGAAAATAATTTGAAGGTCAATGTACCTCTGATCGTAAGAAATGCCCTACGCTGGCCCACTGTGTTTCTTCTTGATTCTTAAATTGTGAAGTATCATCCACAAGCTCATAAAACAACTCCAGAGCAGGATTCACGTGTTCAGCACTCAGCCGCTCACCTGCACATCATCCACAATATATAAAATATCAATAAAAATAACAATCTATGCACATGCACAGAGTAATAAATAGCCACACCACTGGACATCATATATTGTATTTCTACATCTGGTGACCTGAACTGCTGAACCAGTTGGGCTCCCAGGGAGGACGTTCATCAACATCCATGGCCTGGTTCTCCGGGGTGAGGGCCTCTGGATCCAGGAGACCATAGTCACGAGCCAAACAAAACACTGGGTTCCCCTCTGATGGGCCATGGATATAACTTGCACCTATCTCTGTAGTGTTATTACCTGTAGAGGAAAACAGGTCTGTGTGTAAATTCAGTCCTTTGTGTGTGTGTGTGTGTGTGTGTGTGTGTGTGTGTGTGTGTGTGTGTGTGTGTGTGTGTGTGGGGGGGGGGTGTTAACTCACATTCAGATATCTCAAAAGCTGCATGGCTAAATACCAGTGAGGGTTGGTGGAAAAATATTTATTTGTGTTTCGGTAATACCAACTGAAAGAGAAACTGCAACTACAACAATGGACACAAAGTTGCTCACCCAATCTTCCGGTCTTTATTCTTCCTCCGCTTCTTGCAGTCGCCTCCAGTATCCGCACATGATGGAATCCAGCTTTAACGAGCCTGTGTGCCGCTGCTATACCTGATATCCCGCATCCTACTATAACTATCTTTGGGTCGGAACTCATACTCGGTTCTCACAAAAAACTAATACTGACGTTAATTCCTACCATAGACTACAACCTATAACATAATATAAAATATCATTAATCTTTTTTCATGTACAATCTGTGTCTCCAACTCATCTGAAGTTCAACAAGACTTACATGACATGATAAAGACAAAGTATTTGGACTGATTTGAATTGATTTTAACCCATGCATACCGTGACTTTACTCCACCTGTGTCACATGTTTGGCTTCACCTTTAGCTCAAACAAGCGCAGGTGATGAAGGGTCACTTTAGCCACAGCCGGATGGTTGCTGGGAGAAAAAAACGCTAAAACTTGTTCTTATGTGAAGCTATGTAGGTCTCAGTGCCAGCTTCTGTGTAGGTTGGTAAACAGTCCGCCATCGCTGACGTTACAGAAAACAGCTGATAGGGCTACTCAGAGGGGGTGCACGCCTGAGGAAGTCAACCGGACGTTTTCATGGACAAGGTCCCCCCTTAACAGAGTTTTATTCCAGGACTGCCTTTATAATTCTGTTAGGGAAATAATATATTCAAATATCAAGAAGAGCCTGTGATTTCAGCATATTAACTGTTGTGCTTTTGTTTTTGCTTCCCTAGGTTGACTTTGAAACAGAAAATAACCTGTCAATTATTTATAACTCTTTGTTATTCTTATAAGGTGTTTCATACATCAACACTTACGTTACAATTCTATACATTATACAGAATTTAGAGAAAGCAACTCATCTTTTCTCACAAACTTAGATTAATATATAAACTTTATTCATATTTCATTTTTCAAATAAAAACTGCTTTATTATGTTCTGTTTATAGTACCACAGCTCGTGTCAAACAAATGACGGTTGATGCACATTCTTCAAGGGAGGCAGGGAGGGGTGGGGGTGCGGTGTTTTCTACAGTTTGAAAGAACACCACCCTTTTCCTATAAATGGTGGAGGGAGGGGTGAGCAGTTTTATGCATGAAAGGCTGATGCAGATGCTCAAGTTTAACACTACCACATGCAGCTACACAAATAAATCTGAGCTTCCAGAGCAGAACATGTGACGAACAAAAAGTGGTAGGCTAAATGAAATGAATTTGGAAAAACAGGGTGAAAAGAAATAGAAAAGTTTACCAACACACAGGATCCTTTGAAGCTATTTTGCTGGTGTATGGAGGATACATCCTTACTTATTTGTATATAAAGGAATTAATTAATATAATTATTAGTTAATTGAGACATGTTTAGCTAATTCTTTATTTGGATTTTTAATTTTTGGCATGACCGCAGCCAAAGCCAGAGTAATAGAGTTAGGTGATCTTAATTCCACCATTGGTCAGTCTAATGCCATGTGACTACGTTCCCCAATTGGCTGTGGTTCTTTTAAAAAAACACAAACCGTTTCTATTAGGGTGGCATTTACAGCCTCCATTGTTGCCAACTTCTTTTTTTTCTTTCAGGAAAGCACCTAGTGACAAATCTGTCGACTTTGCTCTGTTGGCAGAAAGGTGTGTAAAAGCCCAGTCTGGTAAAACTAGCACTTATGGCCTTAACCTTTTTAAAGCAGTGTGTAGGTCTGTGTACTTGAGCTGGTACCTATCAAAGACACAACTGCTAAGTGTGGTTTCTTATTGTAATTGTCATATTTGACATGTCATATTTTGTATCTGTTTGAGAAAGAGACAATGGCTCTTACTGTCTGAAACTCTGTCAGATTGTAATGGCCCCACTTGCAAGTGTGATAATAAACTCAGAAAGACACTCTCTTGTTTGTGAGCTTTATTTATAACAGAATTTCCACCACAGGAGGGTGACTTCTACAACAGGACAATGATCCAAAGGAAATCCCCAAATCCACCATGAACTAATTCAAGAAACACAGGCTGAAAAAAAGAACTGTTGCCATTTCTTGTAAATGCTCTAAGAAAAAGCATACCTGAGCGTGTGTGTGTGTGTGTGAGGGAGGATGCTGCTTTCTTGGTCTATTGTCTGTTGTGCAGCTGTTTCGATAAAGTGCTGCCATTTACTGTAGAGAGAGGAAACGAAGGTTTGATGTTTACAGTTAAAACAGGAATTTCCTGAAAATAAATTCAGCCTGTAAGTGTTTGCACACACGGTCAGTCACTGTTTATCTCCAGCCTCGTGAGTGTGCAACTGCTCCACTACCATCTGCAGTTGCTGTAGTAACCATGGTTAGCAAGCCTCTTATGTGAGTGTAGGAAGATATACAGTACCAGTCTGGATACTGTACCAGACAGTTCAGTACTTTTTGCTTGATCCTGCTGACAAACAAACAAACATGGATGAAAACATAACCTCCTTGGGGGAGGTAATAAAAGTGAATCAGTATTGAGAAGATTCAGAAGATTAAATTTAGCCAAATGAAACAGATAAGGTTCACATATAACAGGGACATATACGAAGCCATTATCATGTCTTCATGTCATTAGCTTTTTTTTGGCATTAAAGATTTCCAACCCCAGTTCATGTAGGGTGTTTTAGAAAAGGCTCAAGCTTTGAATGTACTCTGTGTTCAGCCACACTTTTGCAAACACAATAGCTCAAGAACTTTATATGATAGTACTTCAATATTGAGGTCTTCCTACTACAGTAAATTAACTCATTATGTATTGAACACAGCAACTAGCATTTTATTGAGATAAATTGATTTTCTTTATAAACTACTCCTGAAAGCTTCATTAACAAACCTAAAGTGCTATGTGACTAAATATTTTTAATGCAACATCTTGATAAACTGGGGTATGATAAAACACCTCTTGTTCACTTTGCTGCACCATATGGTTTTGAATACACCCCATTCATGCATCACAGAACAACCTGATTAAGTTTTAGTTTCACTTTCATTGTGATGAATGATGGTTTAGTATAAATAGGGCCATAGAGAAAGTAGTTGTGGCAGACACACTGAACTCTTCAACGCCTCGACTTTTCAACTCTTCTCTTCAGCTGCAGTATCTTCTCTGCTGGACTTTGACAACCCAAACATGGCCAACAACTTAGGTGAGTCAAGTTACTGTATTTATGTTTTAAAGAACCATTATTTTATGGTGGGATAACAGTGCTCACTGCTGAATCTAATTTTATGTAATGTACTGCTTAAGATCATATAGACCAATACGTCTGTAGACATATACTGATACAACTGCAAAGAACTGCATATTTATAATTTTTTATTTTTGTATTTCATAATCTGATTTTATTCAGTTAGAAAATCATGTGTCAAAGTTAAATCTTTTCTATGTTGTAGAAGTAGTCATTGTAGTTTTCTTTATTCAGTCATCACACATAATACAGTAAATATAAACAATATAGACAGAAAAAACAAAAACAAAAAAAGGAAGTCAGCTGCCTATGTATTAAGTAGTGACTTAACAGGCCCATGCACAAGCAGAATGCTTATATATGCTTGCCTATATTCTTATCAATTAAGTTCCCCACTTCTCACACTTCCAAACTGTTAGGGAAATCCTTATCGTAGGTGGTGAAGAAAGAGCTCTGGAGTCCAGGATGTCTTATGCTGAGAATGTTTATTCAGGATTCATCAATACAGGCTTCTGTGCATGATGTCACCTCAATTCTGAAGCAGAAACCCCTAGGAATAGTCTTTATACACTTAAAGAAAATACTTTAGAAAGCCTTCACTCCATAATTGGTCAAATATCTTGAAGAAGAGGGAGAAGAGGGATGTATGAATACACTATTGGTTCATTAACCATAAACAAGGAAACATGACTATATACGCCCAAGTGCTGATTCTTAGAACACCCAGCCACTTGTTACTTGTCACATGGTTTTCTGTTATCATCTCTGATATCATTCTCTTAACATCTCAAGGCTTGTAAGATTTAGTTACACAGCGATATATATATATAAGTATAAATGAGCAGTAAATTACAAGGCCTTAGAATTTAATATATCCCTAGCTTTATACTTAATTGCTATTGATTTAGATATTTTTTCTTTAATTTAATCACTGAATTGTTTCAATGCTGGTTTATGATCAATCACAACCCCAAGGAATTAAGTCTCAAAGACTCAAAAAATGCCCAAATTACAAATCATAGCATTACAAATATAATTAATGTAAAATTTGAAAGGTTTTGGATCAATTACCGATCCTAGGGGTACTCCACATGTGACCTTCCTCAATGCAGACACAGTATCCATAATTTGCACACATTGCTGTCTTCTAAGTGGCTTTTCAGGGAAATGTAAGCTGTAGCTCTTCTTGTAAATGCCCCGTGCCCCTGCACAACCCCTTTAAGTAAAAAGTATGTACAACCTGCTATATATTGTTATTCAGTGTCACTTATTTCTTTACACAGGATCTAGCAGAACAAATGATGAGGAGCTGAGGATTGTGATGGTGGGGAAGACAGGGAACGGGAAGAGTGCCACCGGAAACACCATTCTGGGACGAGAGTGCTTCGAATCAAAGTGCAGTGCTAAATCTATGACCATAGACTGCTCTAAGGGCACAGCTACGGTAGATAGACAAAAGGTTGCTGTCATCGACACCCCAGGCCTGTTTGACACCAGGTTTGACCAGATGCAAACAGCCAGACAAATAGGTAAATGCATCTCCTTCGCTGCTCCTGGACCCCATGTCTTCCTGGTGGTCATCAAGGTGGGCAGATTTACATCAGAGGAAAAGGAGTCAGTGCAGAACATTCAGAAAATGTTTGGCAAGGATGCAGACCGATACAGCATGGTTCTCTTTACTTGTGGTGACTCTCTGGACAACGGTATTGAGGAGTTCTTGGATGAATGCGAAGACCTTAAGGAGCTTGTGGCCAAATGTAATGGCCAGTACCATGTCTTCAAGAATAAGCTTAAGGATCGCTCTCAGGTCAGTGAGCTATTCCAGAAGATCAGAAATATTGCCCAGAAGAATGGGGGAAGCCACTACACCAACGACATGTTCCAAGAGGCAGAGAGGATAATCGAAGAGGAGAAAAAACGCATCCTGAAAGAGAAAGAAGAGCAAATGCGCAAAGAACAAGAGGCAATCGAGAGGAAAATGAAAGAAAAATATGAGGAGGCGATGAAGAAAATTAACAAACAACTCCAGGCTGAGAGAGAGATAGAGAGGAGAGAGAGAGAGGAGGAGAGGAAGAGGGAGAAGCAGGAGATGAATGAGGAGAGAAGAAAGGAGAGGGAGGAGAGAGAAGCAGAGAGAGAGAGAGAGAGAGAGGCGAAAGAACAGGAATTTGAAATAATGAAGAATGATTTAAAAGCAAAACATGACAACGAACTTCAAGTGGAAAAAGGGAGATTAAAGGATAGTTATATAAGGGGGGCCAGGGTTCAAGCTGAAGAACTCAATCCATTTAAACTGCTTAATCCCTGTACAATCTTGTAATCAATTCAGCAAGATCAACTTCCGTTTGCTGATACCCTCAGTGCAGTTCCATAAATTGGCCTGTTATAGTCAAATAAGAAATTATACTAGACAATTTTAAACTTCTAAATTTAACTCTTGCAAAAATGACGCTGTACTATATTATATTTTGGATAATATCCTTTAGAAACCGTTTGCTCCTAAATGTGTGTATCTCTGATTAGTTACACTATTTCTTTGTTGTTGTTTTTTCAGAATAAAAATTTTAATGTAGAATTTACATTCATCAGGGAACCAGACACCTGACTCCAAATGAATACCAATGCGACTGGATATGTGGACATGTATTTGTGAAGTTTACTGCTGCTGTAACTAAAAATGAAATAATTGGGGAAAAAAATCAACTGGTGTCTACAAGATTCAGCTGATTGAACTTAAAATCTGATAATCAAAGTGAATCAACTATTCTGCTCGGCTCTAATAAACCTACTGCCAGTGCTTTGCCAGACTCCTTGTGTATTTGGCTTTTTGACTCATGTTTTGAATTCACTCTGTTTGAGAGGGACAGGCCCAGTTTGCAGCATATTCACAAGGCATCTCATCACAACATCACAGAGCCACTATCACAGAGTCACAAATGGCATACTCTTAAATCCTCATACACATACCCATACCGAGTCAGCAACACACATACCAACTCACACACATGCCCATCCCCAGGGCTGGCCAGACCAGCTGGACATCCTAATTAATTGTTAAGTGTATTACTTGTTTAATAACTTAATGGCCTGTTCTGGTTATGGTGAATAGAGGGGCATCATATTGATAGATGGCAACAGTTTAAATGAAGAGGCAAGGCAGTGCCTCTTGCTCTATCTAAATACAACAAAATCATTTCTGATGAAGAATTCTAGACCATCAAATATTTTGGGTTAATGCTGTCATGATGATCAGCCATACACCAGCCATAGAGAAGAACATCAATCACTGAAGACTGAGTATAAGCTGAATAGATTGGTGTGATAGGCTTACATTTTATTAAATCAGGGTAAAATTATCATCCCTGTGACTATCCCTGCCCATTACACCCACGGTCCCATATATGTGCTCCATGTAGTGACACTGACATCTGCTGGTGATTTACTGGTACTACTGACAATCAATGACGATCCTTAAGAACTGCTATCAGCCGCCCTCTGATGGAGTTACCCGTGGCATTTCTCAGAACCAGCACGAGATGGCGACCTTTCTCAAGGGCCTTATAGGTTTGTTTTGAACATTGTGCTCTGAAAGAGAAAAGATGGTCTCCACTTGCATTGAACAGAATCACGTAGCTCCTCTCTTTGCCTGAACAAAATGATACTGGTCCACTGTTAAATGGTATGGAGCAATGCTCACACTGATGCATGGATGTATATATTGCCAGAAAAAGACATCATCATTGTGACTAGTTATTTGTTAAGTGTTTGATGATCTCTTGTAAATATGTTTCCTGCTCTGTCTCTGCAGAGGAAAATAAATCATTTCAGTGAATTTAAAAAGAATGCTCTGATGATGTGCGAACAGCCACCACAAAGTGTAGTTGACACATGATTCAAAACCTGCCTTCCTGGGAAATGTTTTTCTCCCTTGAAAAAAAATACAAAATAAGATATAATACACAATATTTCACCATTCTTGCTGCAGAAAACAGACGCTCTGATGGCACGGATGTTGCCGGAATACACAGCAAAGACTTTACCGACTTTGCCAGCTTTGCCACCATGATCCTCCTTCTTGGACAGGGGGTCTCTAATATATATCAACAACTCCTGCAGTTTGGTTTAACTGCTTCTCATCCTCTTCATCACTGGTGCTGGAGTCTGATGATGATCCCAGTATGTTGTCAAGTAACAAATGTTGCACCCTTGGCATGCGTTACTGGGCTGTCTTGTGCTGTACTGCGGGCTTCATTTTCACTTACAATGGGCTGTCTCACTTCTTTTTTGGCAGCAAATGCCATGGTTTGTACTGTTGGACCTTGAATGCTTCGTCAGCAGGCAAGAACTTAAGTTTTCTAAATCTGCGCTCTAGAGCAGCAGCAAGTAGGACTGTGTTTGGGGATTCAGGTTGAAACACAGTTAGTCATGGTATGACCTTACTGGTGCAGTCTCAAAACTTGAACCCTGTAAGGACTTTTAAGACTTTGCACAAGCTGTGGAAGTGCACAGAAGGTAACATATTGTTGCCTACTCAGAAACACCATAGCTCTATCAAATGGCTCAGATCAGCAAGTTTTCCTATCAGAGTCACTGCTGAGTCAGACAGTGGAGCAGTCACTGGCCAGCTGTGTTCCAGCAGCCTGGATAATGTGATAAGTGCTGTTGCATTGAGTCTTTACGCCTTGCACCAGCATGTGTTAAAGTCTGCCTATTTGCTGCTGCTTAGCTTGGTGAATGCCAGATCACTCTTCTTAAAATGTTCGACAAAGCATCCTGCAGCAGCCACACGTCTGGAGATAGCTTTGTGGTTCTTTAGAGCACTTTGCACAACCAAGGTCAGGGTTTGACCTGCACATCATACCGATGTCCATCCATGCTTTTCTGCCAACATCCTCACCACTACAATGACATTAACACCAAAGAACTGATTTTCTCTGGTACAAATTTGTCAATATCACCCTCAAGCCACTCGGCAATATTTGCAGCCACGTGTCTCTCTTCAAGAGGCATTGTGAAAATGAACTGCTTTTCTGAAAAGATTTAATAAGTCATTACCAAACTTTGCATGTGTCATCATAAAGACAGATGAGCAACAATGGCTTTATATCGTGGATAGATATGAAATATGTTTACATTGCTTGGAGCCTTGACAATTCAACACTTTGAGTGGGTAAATTCTGTAGCTCAGATCAAGGATGCTCCATAGAGCTGTGGGTTAACCTCACTTCAATATGTGGTGGAGGTCCATGGTTCAAATCCTGATATAGGCTTGACCTTCTGAATGATATCATGAGTGAGATCACCACAGATAGCTTTTATTTTAGAAAAGCCTATGATTTTTTCAAATACTGGCATTTACCTTAAATGTTGGTCCCTCATCCCATATGAATCCAATGACTGACCAGGGACATTTAACCCAAGTACCAGGACTGTAAAATGTTATTGTTGTTATTATTTAGCCTGTGTGTCAAAATCTCCTGGACCTTGAGTATGTGTCCAAACATGCTGTGGCACATGCCTTCTCAAATAGGTCAGAGGTAAGCTGTTAGTAGAGGATTGAAACCCTGCCTCTGCCTTACTGTTCTTGGACTGACTCTGCCTCCCTCATTATTTCAGCTTGGAATCATGAAAATTTGATTTCATTAACAGTTAAATAAGAAACAAATATCCAAATATCTATTATTATTATTAATTATCTGACTCAACTGACTGTAGGTCTGTGTTTAAGGTCAAGGTAGGTCCACAAAATATTACAACAGTTTTACTGTTTGTGAAACTGTGGGAAAAAGGAACAGTCCCTCTCTCTCAGGATACCCCCATTGTGTAATGTTGATAAGTTCTCTCTCACACACACACACACACACACACACACACACACAAACAGGCTCATGGGAACTAGCTGGCACAGAGGGTCACTCAGAAGAACAATGCTAATCTGAGCTCTAGTCACAGTGGAAGTTCGGGAAATAATAAAGACGACTGTTTTCTTCGTGGGAAGTCTGAGCTGTGTATTATGTTTGGTGTCAGCAGAGATCCAGCAGCAATTATAAAGGCCACACTAAAACTGATTTATTATGTAAAAAGGTCCAAGTCATACATTACCAAAAACAGCTGGTATAAATATCCGTATTTGTAGTAAGAATTTTCATACAAAATGTGAATACATTAATTTCAGAGTTATCAAAACAGTGACGCACTTAATAGTAATAACATTAAAAAACAGATCAATCATACACACTGCTGGGATATGTAATTCTAAAAGTAGAAGCACATTGGTGCATGTACTGGTTCTATTGCAGCCTTTACTTTTCCCCTTTTACCTTTAACTCTACATTCACTACAGTGTCTGGAAATGTTCCCACAGTACATCAACAATCATTAGTGTTGCACCCCCCCACCCCATCCCACCCCACCCCTCACACACACACACACACACACACACACACACACATACACACACGGGTTACATCCGTACACAGCCTGCTCTATACTCTGTCACTGGTGTGAGCTCTGTCTTCGAGTTGATGTAGAATCATAGACTTCAGAGCAATGTACCTGAAGAGGTGAGAAAGCGCACATGACACATGATTATGAATACACATTCAAATACATACATTGATTTCCATAATATAAGTTTTATACAAGTTACTACTGTATGTAAAACTTTAAAACTGGTCACAAATATATAGTTTCATAATAAAAAAAAACAGATGGGCAATGCAGTTTTTAGCAAATGTAAATAGTGAATTTGTTGGGTACTATTTTCAGCCGTCGATTTATACACATTAGCCAGTATTTATGGCAGCAGGAAGGTGTACATTGGATTGACTCAAAATAGACTGCACCTTATGTTTATAGGTTAACGCTAAAGTTACAATGTGTGCATGCATGTAGATTGTAAAATATGCCTGTACGTGCAAAAAAAAGAAAAAAAAGAATCATGTTTGAGCCCACATGCCGCAAGTCAACAGTCATCGTCACAGTGACACACATACACACACACACACACACACACACACACACACACACACACACACACACACACACACACACACACACACTGGGGTAAAAGGGCTGAAATATCAGTCATATGAGTCAAATGATTACATAATCATGAAAGCAGTGAGTGATGAATTTTTCACACAAACACTGTCCTCATTGAAGGGAAGCAGCCTTGTTTTGATTGCGTAATGCCAGTGGGAGACATTGATATTGGCTTCACATAATGAAATTAGTTATGTCATTAAAGAAGGCTTTGTCTAGACTAAAGCTAGTTTTGAAACCCTGAGAGATTGTTGACTTACTTTTTGGTTAGTTTGTTTATCTCACGTTCTTCTTCCTCTTTAAGTTTCTCGACAAAGCTGTCTAAAACAGGGATCTCAAACTTAATGTACTGGGCAACCTGTGGAGAAAATGATTCAAACATATACGCTCAAGTGAGCTACGCATCAATTATATGATACTGCATCCACCCATATTGTAGTTGCATAGGCATACAAATAGCTGTCATATTTCTTTTCTCTGTCCATAAAATAAGAATAAAACGATAAAAATGTCAAATAAAATACTAAAAGATGAACTGCGTTGACTGTCTGCAACACAAGATGATCCTTTCCAATAGAGGGTAAAACACAGTAGGATATCTCTACTATTATATTAAACAAATTCATCACAATTACAACAATCAAACAAAACTCACATTTTTTTAAATTAAAAATTTAAAGAACACAACAATTAAATCTGTTTCCACAGCTTCCCTGTTGTCCTGGATGTGTAGAAATAAAGACTTATAAAGACTCTTCTGTAGTTCATCCAGAGTAACATGGAGGTTAATTCTGGAAAGAAACATTACTGTGGAATAATTTAAACGCAATCTTTTAATGCTCTAAGCAACACAAACAAAATTTTAGTCACCTCCTTTGTGTTGAAGTCAAGGCAGAAATAATATGTTTCTATTTCAAATCCTGCACACACAAAACCAAAACTATATCTAGATATCACTTGAAGTAAATGAGATTTTTTTTTGTTATTGAGATGATCTGATATATATATATATATATATATATATATATATATATATAGGCCTACGTATGGGAATGATTCAATTATAGACAATCCAGAAAACATCTCCAGCAACAATCTGGTTTTATTTATATTGCTCAGTGCAGTCACAACATACAGTTGGTCATATTAGTCTATTGTTACATCAGTCCCAAAACAGGATATCTGTCCTCGGCTTGCTAAATTTAACCCAACTGTCTATCACTGGTGCATTGTTTCCTTGTGTGTCAATGTGGAGGACTGCACATAAAAAAGAAAAAGGGTCATGTATCGTGAACAAGATGAGAGAACAGAGAGAGTGGTGGCCCGAGGCCCAGACTCACATCATACGTGACTTCCTCTCCCAGGTCGGCCTCCATGATGAAGATCTTGGAAATCTTCTCACAGGGTCCGTAAAGCACCCGAGCCACCAGTGGGTATTCACCATCTCTCAGGCAGGTCCTCTCTACAAGGGTCACAGTCAAAGAAAGCCACTGACCACAAACATACACACTCCACACAGATACACAAAAAACACATTTCTAGAGACAAAACCACATGAACTATAAAACTTACCGCCAGACTCGTGCACCATATAAAGGACAAACTCTTCAGAATTATTCTCCACCTTCAAAGACAGAAAAAAAACAGATTACTTCTAGTTTTAAGTTTTACAGAAACACCACCATCAGCTCACTGCTTACCCTAAACTTGTGCAGCAGCAGGTTGAGGACTTGTTCAGTCGTCATGGAGCTGTTTACTCGTACATTAGTGACCGAACCATAGGCGGGAGTAAATACAGATGTCTGAGGGCAAGAGAAACAAACATGTAGAAATCTATAACTGAGAGGACACTAAGTATTAGAAACACTCGTGACTCCTTGATGTGAGCAGGGATTCCTGGACTTGAACACCTTGGCACATTTTGAACCGGAAATCTAAAACAGAAAGGAAATCCCTCAGTCTGCAGCTGGAATCTGTTCAATAACACACACACACACACAGACACACACACGCACGCACGCACGCACACACACACACACACACACACACACACACGCACGCACGCACGCACACACACACACACACACACACACGCACACACACGGAGTGTAGTCAGTAGAAACTGATTAAGGAACTCAGTGTAACCTTGTATTGCACATTAATAAAATCCGCCTACAGCAGGCTATTGTGAGACCAAGCACAAGTGCAGACACACACCAGCACAGGAAACCACTGCCCCTCTGCACCTGGAGATGTGTCAACAGCGGGATACATTAACGTGTGTGCTTGTGTCTGTGTTCTGTTTATTGTACCTTGTGGTTGTAGAAGTGTCCGTTGATGGAAAACCTGTGTGTGCGCAAACGCTGCAAGTCTCTGGCGGTGTGTGTCTTTGACCTCCTCTGAACCCGCATGAAGGAAGCGTCACTCCTGGTCCTCAGCAGCTGAGGAGAATCCTCTTCCTCCTGACCACCCATGTCACCACCTCAGGGATGCACGTAAACAAAAACACACCCCTCTTAACACATGCATCAGCTGTTTTTATATACGTCAGACATAAACTTTGTACTATATACTATATACTTTGATTCAGTCAGTCACACTAAATTGAAGTAACTGCATTGACTGGTTCAGCTTACTTTCTTTTGAAAAAATGAACAAAACTTGGCTCATTAACAGTATTTTTCCTGGTTAAAAATGAATAATTTTCTTCTAAAAGCCCTTCTATATTCTCTAAGCCAGGACATGTTGGCTTTTCTTATATATTTCCTTTCTTATATAGAATTTGACTATATCATACCACTATATCATGCTCATATTCACTGTCCACATATTTTTTGAAGAGCCATTTTACGATGAAGCTTATAAATGTGTCTGTATCCAACCAAAATACCTGCCGTCCTGCATCACGTCTTTCGACATAATATAAGTTTGCAGGGGGAGTGAATAAAATCGGTGCACTGTCTATCTGTGAGATGTCAACAAGTGATAAAACTGCTTTAAAAGGCCAATGTCAGCCACATGTCTAAGTCTGACCCGGCTTATTTATAGTGTTGGTGATCTGATCTGGCCTCTCACAATAATCTGCTCTCAACATGTGAGCCAACCTGTCCACTGGAAGCGCTGAATGAAGCATGTGTGGAGCTCTAATCGGTTTCAGTATGTGTGTGTGTGTATAATCTACAGTAATCCATCAGCTGTTTGTGTGTGTGTGTGAGTGTGACTGTGCATGTGTGACAATGACTGCACGTGTATATCACTCACTCGCTGGTCCGATTTCTCTGCCCGGTGAATTATTGTTAGAGATCGCCGATGACACAGAAGACCTATCGTTTCTGTAGAAAGACAGAGGGAGAAGATGCTCACTGTTTTTCTTTAAAGTGTACAAAATTTTAAATGCATCCACGTGATTTGCAAAAATAATTCAGTAGTTCTTAACTCCTCTTTTTCATTAAGCCTATTTACTTCCACTACACCACTGTCTACATTTTTGACTAGCATTGCAACTATCAATTATTGTCATTATTGCTTAATCAGCCAATCATTTTCTTGATTAATATAATTATTGTTTTGGTCATAAAATGTAAGAAAACAGTGAAAAATCCAAAATAATACTAATGTGACTTAGTATCCTAAACCCAAATATATTGAATTTATCTCAGAGAATACCAGTGAATGTTATGGACATTTAAAATGTGTTTCCAATGCAAATATTTATCTTTTGGATGTCACTCCTTTGTGTCTTATTTAGTTTTTTCAGATTTCATTAGCTACCTCTTTAGACTGCTTTCTGATCTGCTGTAAATTTCTCCTCTCTTGTATTATCTTATCTTAATTCCAAAGATATTGGCAAAAAAAAAAGAAGAAGAAAATCCTGAATTGTCAGTACAGCAAAATCATGTTCTACTCAGGTAAAAGGAGTTTCCCCAGCTTCCTCAACTAAATAATACAGGGTGGGGTTAGAGTTTCAAGATGCAGACATTCTCCGCTACTGTGTGAGAGGTCCCTGCTAATATTGCTGGCCCACATCTGTTTGTTCAGCACATGGAGGCATCTGTGTGTCAGTGTGGATAAGGTCGTCGTACCGGTTGAGACGGAATCTTTCATTGTCATCGTACATCTGAAGCCTGATTGGTCGGCGCAGGCCCCAGTAGATGTTCAGCAACCCCTCGAGGATGAGCCCCCCATCCTCCTGCACACACATACACAAAGAAACACACAATCATATAACAATAATTATCAGCAGGCACGGTCAGGGGGGGGATATCCTGCTGGCCGCCCGCCATAGTGGCTCAGTGTCAGGTGTACGTGCAGGAGCAGCCGCTCACAGTTACAGGGTGAACCCTCTCATCTTGGAGAAAACTCGTAAGGCTCCACCCACCCTTTTTCAACACAGTACAAGGGTGAAGTCACGTCTGAGGAGGCAGAAATAATGGGAACAGAGCCGTGGCTGCTTTGGGTCACGTACACACAGGGGGAGCCGTTTTGATTTCACAAAACCGAAACTCTAAAATTAGAAGAAAATGTCCACACTGCTCAGAAAGTAAAAACAGTGATTCAATGTAAAACCAAAACAAAGAGGTCAGCCAATTTTTTTTTGTGCAAATTATTAACTGAATCAGTAATAAATCAGATGTTACACCACAATTGTAACCGTAATCACACATAACACACGTAATCATTGATTGTCACACTCAGTAGATACTATATCTAATCACTATATCTAATTTGATATCACATAATACAATGCAACTCTTTGTGGTTTGTGGTTACCCTGGAGCATTTTTGATTAAACCCAAGTAATTTATGGTTTGTTGGTTTGTTGAATAAATGAAAAGATATTTCAGGATAAAGTATTATAAAAGTATTACAAAGTGTTACTAATTTAGGACATATATGAGTGTGGACGGCTGTATCTGTACATACTGTACAGCGTTTAAGATTAAATGGCTGATCTTGCAGTACCACGAGTCATTAGGATGTGAGAGCTTGTCATTTAAGTGCTTAAGTACAAACCTTTGGCCTTACTCTGCTCAGGAAAATGGTGAATTTTTCATGAGCAAATTGTCCGGGGGTAGAAGAATAACACATCCCACTCAACCAAAGACAAAGCCAGAGAGAGGGAGCCATGCGGTGCAAGTAACCACGGTCAAAAAGTCCTGAAAAATGAACTAAAAGGTGGATTTGCAAACCCTTTTTGTACTTTTTGATTAATTTGTCCGACAGAGAAACATATGTCACTTAAATAATCAAAAGACATCTGACTGGTTTTAATTAAAGCTCTACAAATTGAGAATTAGGCAGAAATGCTATAAAGTATTCCACTGAGGACACTCACTGGATAAACTTGTGGATGACATATTTGTTATGTTATACAGCAGAGGAATCAAAATGGAGATAAACACAGTCAGTTTTTAGTACCGTTTTGAGATGGATAAGAATCATTTTAATATGTCAGGAGATGGATGTAAATGTCAGGGGAGGGAGAGGAGAAGCAGAAAGTAGGGTTTTGGAGGTGTGTCAGATCGCTCCCAGGGCTTCATTGTTTCGGGAACATAAACATTCAGAGCAGCTGCAGCACTGAACCTTGCTAACCCGCCACTCCTGAGTTTCCTGAACAGGCATGGACACACCCTCACGCACACACATTCCCATAGATGTGAGTAAGGTCAGCAGGGCTATTTTTGGCAGTCGTGGTTAATCGCTCTGCTGCAGTGTGCCTCTATAAAGCCTGGATACACACTCCGGTCCAGTCATACTCAACTGAGCGGACCAGACATCACTCTGTTTCACTCTGCGTGTCAGACACATTAACTGAAGAATCAAAGGTGAGAGTGTTTCTTTCTTTCTTTTTCCATTATCAGTTATTGTTTATTACAGTTCAGCTATATGTACGAATGGATTTTAGAGGGACTGTAGCAACTTTACATGTTGTCTTGTTATCTGACTTTTTGATTTTTCCTCTCCCTAATGCAGCATGAAACGCAGGCAGTTGTTGCTTTCTCTGCCTCACCTACCCACCATTACTGAGACGCTGGAGGACTTGCCTGTCCATCCATCATCCTCCCAGTCTACCCAGGGCTCCCAATCTCTAGAGGAGTACATGACCAGTATCCAGGCCCTTGCCTGCCCTGTTGAGGCCCCGAGCTGCGGCCCCGTCAGACTCCAGAGGTCCCCCAGGCTACGGCAGCTCTCAAAGGCTCAGATGAAGCTCTCTGTCTCAGCCTCGCTTCCTCGCGGCTCTCCCCGCGCACTAAGGACTTCCAGACCTTCCAGTCTGAGTCTTAACAGCACAGAGGAATTTTCTCTCAAGATGGGCAGAGAACGAGACAGCAAGGGCAAAGACCCCATGGACTGGCTGTTTGGACAGATAAGGACTTGAAGGGAGACGTTGTTGCCGTGTCCTGTCGGCACTTTGGTGGAATATCTCACAATGAAACAAGGCTGGAAGAACCTGCTCTTTGTATGAGGATTAAAACAGAGCACCGTATGAGGGGACTTACTACGATGTCTGAGCAAAGACAAAATCACCATATGTGAAGATCTATTTATTTCTATGCACTGAGGACTGAAGTCTACGTGTTTACATTGTTTAATATTTTGTAAAGATGTAAAGGATATAGTTTGTAATAAAATACTAAAATAATCATGAACATGTTTATTGTCTGCCATTTCTAGTTGCTCTGTCTACACCGAGTATTTTCTGGTTCCAGATTTTCAAACGTGAGAATTTTCTGCTGGTTTTCTGTTTTCTATCATAAACTGAATCTCTTTTGTTTTTTGAAGATATTACTTTTGGCACTGGGAATTTGTGATTAACATTTTTATTATTTTCTTACATTTGAGAAACTTAATGATTAATTTAAAAAAGTAACCAATATTTTTGGTCATCAGTATAGTTAGCTGCTGCCCTGGTTGAGAAGCTACTGCCAGGGCTGCATCAACGTAGCACAGATGTATTAAAACACTGTAAGAAGCTGTGTCTACAGGCCAGTTTGGGATTGCAACATTCAAATACTGGACTCAAGTAAAGTTTTACAGTATTTGAGTAGGGAGACCGAGTATGGTTGTAACATGGGGAGAGTTGTAACACCACCAATTCCACCAAACAGGGATAATATAGGAGTCATGATTATTTCAGTGTTTACCCACTTCCTCCTCAGTAGTACAGTAGTACTAATTCATATGTAGTTTCTCAGGCAAAATGTGATGCATGTTTCCCCTGCTACTTTAAAACCACTATGCTAATAAAGCTAACTAAACAATGGCTGACATGGATGGAGTACGTTGTAACAAATCTTTGAAAAGTATTACAGCCATCCTTTTAGATACAACCATGAACACTTTCTTGCAAAAAATATAATTTCAACTAATCATGAATCGTATCGCACAATCTGTCACAGTAATACTAGTAATACTAGTGCTCATTACATTGGAGTCCCTGTTGATAGATTAAATATAGGCTATTGCATTTATTATGTGTAATTTATACTCTTCACCGGTGGCCCCACGGTAGAGTATCTTTGAGCAGCTACGTTAGAGGCGATTATTAAAAAGCAGTCACTGAAGGTGATGATGATTTTAAAATAGAATTTATTTTTAAATAAAATGTACTGATTTAATTTACGTGCAGGAAGTGATGTGAGCTTGACTTCTATTCCTGAGGAACAAAGCTGCATGAAGGAGCTCAGAAGGTCTGTGTTGTGCTTTGTAAATCTGCTCTGCTCATCAAACATTTCTGTATCATACAGTTTATCCACACCCTTAAAAAAAAGTGTGTAATAATTACTTCAAAATCTTAAAATGATGTGAATCATATATCACAGTCGTCACACTCACCAGATCTCAACCTAACTGAACACCTACTGTATGGATGATTTTGGTATTAGACAGCGCTCTTCACCAACATTATCATACCACCCAAGGAAAATAAATATTGTGGAAGGATGCTGTTCATTTCTCCAAAGGAGTTCAGAGACTTGGAGGATCTATGACGAGGAACAGTGAAGCTGTTCTGGAGGCTCGGGGTGGAGCGACATTTCAACGTACTTTATGCGGGTTTGTCACCCACCTGCATATATATCTAATAATATAAAACTCACAGGGTCCATTTTAATGAATAGTTCAGTTTGCTGATAATAATTACATACTTTAATTTAAGATCAATACTTTAATTTAATATAAATGCAGGACTTCTACGTGGAGTATTTTGGTGTTGTTGTGCTACTGCTGCTACTTCTTCTTACAGGCCAACCATACTAGTGACTTCTTTGCAGTGAGCTTCACATCTTAAAAAAAACAAACCAAAAAAACAGCATGCCACTGACATCTAGTGGTAGCCGATGGTGCTGCAGTGGAGGCGTTTTAACCTGAAAAGTGTTCGATGCAGCCACTAGGGTGAGCTGCATGCACATAGACCGATATGTGGTGTTAGAGCAGACAAGCACAGGCACAATACTGTCAGCCACGCAAGTGTTGCCCAGTGGTGACTCAGATCAGACTGGAATCATTTGACTTCCACATTATAATGTCAACACATTCTGTAGTAACAGGTCGGTTAAGTTGTTAGAATGACTATTCCTTGAATCAGAAGACCAAAGTTTACATCCCTTTTACCACAAATGCACCATGCTGAAGCGCTCATAAGCAAGACAGTGAATCAGTACCGGCTCCAGCAAAGGTCTCGCTCTGCTGTGTGAACAGCAAAATAAGAATATGCCTCAAGCAATCAGCATCATCCACATTTTTGTTTTTACGCATAACACAGTTGTACTCTTAGTAGGAATATATGTTAGAGCTTGTTTTCTCCTCAAAATTTATTGGATGGCGCCGAACCTCCAACCACCTGACATGTCCTGCCACAACATGACTAATACACGTCACCTGACTACACCTGCAGAGCGCAATCATGGCGCAATCTTAAAACACAAACCCTTTTATATCCCTGTGCCATTTTAAACCGTCTTTTCCCACTTCTTTTTCCCACACAGAGCCTGTTCGCATCGGTCTGGACAGTTGCCCAACAATTAAAACAAAGAGAAAGACATGTAAGGTAAATATGAACACAATGAAGCTCTGTATGGGAGTGACGGTGCAAGTCTAAGGCTGGTTTTCATCAAGTTCATAATGAGTTTCCCAATTTTGGTCTTAGGCCAGCTTCAACCCCAAGAATTTCACTGCTGCGTAATATATTTTGTCCCTCATATCCACCAAATATCCAATGAGTCAGTCATGACTAACCTTTAGTCTCAGTCTGTGTGGTTCATGAGGTTAAAGAGTTCTAGCTTTGTCACTATGTACGTATGTCATGTATAAATTATTATAGCAAGAAAATAAAGAATTTTACATATGCACCATTATAGTTTTCAACATTATTTCACAGTGTATTTGGCAAAAGGGCTTTTTCATTACCACATATCCTACATTACATTACATTACAGCAGATGCTTTATGGGGCAGCAGTAGGGGATCTTGGCATGAGTGCTACTACATCTATTTCACAAATGCAAGGAGATCAAGCAAAGAAGTGCATAGTACCTGCTAGTTAGGCATGTTATGGTGTTAAAGGTGTTTGGTGAGGAGGTGCTCTCAGAAAAGAAGTTAGTCTTCAAGAGATTTCTGAAGATAGAGAGGGACGCCCCTGCTCTGATAGCATTCAGTAGCTCGTTCCACCATCGGGGAACCACAGACGAGAACAGTCTGGACTTAAATTATGGCAATGACACATCCTACTCTAACAATACAGTAAAGTTAATTAGGTAGCTGTTCTGAAGCTTTTGGTTATATCACAATGTCACATGATCCTCATCAGCAGATGATGCTGCCCAACGGTCGACATTCAAATTTAAAGGGGCTATTTGTAAGTTTTCTCTGAAATAAGCAAATATCTCCTTTAAGGACACTTCATCACTTGTTGTTAATTGGAAATTAATTCTCGACATCGGAAAAAAGCAGTTGACAAACCCGACATTTAGTTGCTGTTCTGGAGCTTTTGACACAAAATTTAAAGTGAATATTCGACATCTTTGACTGAAAGCTCCAGAACAGCTGCTGAATGGACCGGGTGGTGACACTGTTTTGTCAGCTGCTATTTCAAAGGTCACGAACAAATTCTCATTCTTAAAAAAGTTTGTGTAGCTTGAACTCATGAACTTTTCCAGAACAGTCTGAACGGTGGAGCTGGAACAGACTTGTTTTGTTTTTTTTTCCCACTTGAACGTTCATTCATTAGGATCCCATTTCACATCACCTGGATAATCAGATCGTGTTGGTATAGCTTTGTGGCTTCAGTTAAGTTTCAATTTTTGTCATCAACTAGACTGATCTAACAATGCTGTCTTTCGCTTTGTTTCTCAGCAGTTTTTTTTACAATATTTTTGTTGGAACTAGACTGAACAGTTTGCAATATACTGTATCAGACTAAAACATTGCTTTGTCACAGCTTTACAGCTAATATTTGATTACCAATTAAGCAATTATATTGATTTTGACAAAATACAAGTGAATGCAGAAAGAGTAGATGTTATGCATTTTTAGCTTATATGAGCGAGTCATCGTCCCCATTGACCCTTAACTCTTTCTTTGTCTGTTGTCAACATTTCTTTCCTGGAACTGGATCCTTGGACAACCTGAGCAATAACACAGAAGAAATGTGCTGTAGAATCAACAGTTCTCGGTGTAGTAACCTCTTTATTTTTATATCACACTTAAGAAATGTATATTTAGGTGATTCTAGTCTGGACTGAATCTCTTTAGACATTAGTGACGCAACATGTTTTGGTTGAATTACAAAGTGACATGCATTTAGTTAAAGTTAAAAAATAAATGACACGCTATCAAAATTCCACATTAAAGTTTCAGCTGAAAAATCACTTGTTACTCAGTTGTAATTCAGTGTGTTGAGTCATTCTTTATAATGGGTTCTGTTAAATATCTTCATCTGTTTTAGAGGTTTGAGATATTGCATCCTTACTTTTGGTTAATATTGAGTCAATATTATGATATCACTGGTCCCTATATTTTACATGTGCATAATGCATGTACCTACATCAGGTCTGTGAATGTGGGGGATTTTCCCAAGAATGAGAAAATGTAGTGAGTCTGGCTGGGGGGACCAAAAAAGAGGGACAGACCATGACCACCCTGCTGTGCCCTGCCCATACACACACACACACACACACACACACACACACACACAAATCTGCTTGAGACCACAAGGGGGAACTCCCGATCATAAAATCAGAAAACTTATCAAACAAATAACCAAACCTCTTACAAACAGCTTTGCAGAACAAACCGCAAACAGCAGGCGTTTACTGTAGAATTGCTTTGCTAAGCAGTGAGTACATATGACTGAAACCCGCAACTCCCTCCCTCCCTCCATTTCCATTTTATTCTTGAGGGTGAGGGGAGGCTTCTTGTGGTTTGCAAGCCCTTTGGTATGTTGGACAAGAAGCCAGTAATCGCAGATCTGAACTCAGAACAGTCATCATATTGGAAGCTTATTTGGTTTCAGATTTTTAATCCTCATTATCTTGTCTAAGAATGAAACCGGTTTCCAGTTTTGTTATGTGTGCTACCCACATCCGTCCACCAACCCACCGCCAAGGCATTATCAGTTACTCTCCCTGTTTACGCTTTTATTTCCACCAGCAGCGTCTCCTGTCAGGTGGCATGTCTGCAGCTGAGCTTGTCTTACCTCACGAGTCCTCAGCTGGAAGTTTTTCCCTTCATGATAACAGTTGTATGTCCTCAGTAGTGACAAGATGTCAGACCTGAATGTGAACACAAGACCACAGAGGAAAGATTAGCTCTCATGATGCAAGAAAGGATGAAACTTAATATATGCAATCACCACTGTGAGATTACTTTATTGTAGATAAATACCTCGCAGTGAGGAAACTAAAAGGACTTACTTTGGTATATGTTTCTCCTCGCTGAGCTTCACGTAGGTCTGAGGCTCACCCATTCTGTCTCGTGCGCAGCTGTGGCAGATGAATATGAGTAACAAACGTTAAAAACGACATATGGATTGCATTATCTCAATATGCATATGAATGTAATGTGCTGCCATATTTCATTTTGATTCAATTCGAGCATTGGAAAATTTTTCTTCTCTTGGAAAGCAGGAGACGGAAATCAGGAGAAATCACATGGTGTTGTTGACACACAGCCAGCAAACTGATAGAAGTTGTGTTGCTGTGGCTAAGCCTAACAAAACCTGGAAACTAACACTGTGTCTTCATTCAAGGACGACTCCTGCCTCTGTGTGCGGCTTCTTATTGAAAATTGGCATACACTGCACTAATGATAAGAAACACCTCCGTTGTCTCTCTGGCACAGTTTTACAGAACACAACTGCTGTCTTTTTAGCCTAATAAAGTCAGTGCATGGTAGGGGAAAAAAAGGGAAATTCATCAATAACTGTGTCCTTCAGGGTGTCAAGTCTCCTCCGACAAAACTGGAGGAATGCTGTCCCTGATCCCTGTATCCTGATGACTGCGTCCTGATTTCAGAGGGAAAGTGCCGTGGGGAATTTCCTGGTTTGGAAAGCCCAGCTCTGAGTGAGCGGGGGAGGAGCATGAGTATAAAACAGCAACATGTGGCTCAGAGGCTCAGTGTCAACGCTAAGCTTGCTTCCAATATGAAGCTTTACCTTCAGTCCGTCTGTCAGCTCGCCTTCCTGATCCTCTGCTGCGCTCTGATCGCAGGTAAGAATCTACAGATTGATCTATGCTTGTATCCGTGTGTTTTTCTTTGATAAGATCTGGATTCAGTAAAAATGTGGATTCTCGCTTTATTTGGGCAAAGCTGTCTTTAACATGTGAACTTGCAGTAACTTAAATCCCTGCTCGTGTTGCACGGTATCGAATTAACCTGTAATCCCGTTACTATGTCTGTGCAGTGAGAGAGTCAGACAGCACGTTTGTCCCGGGAAGATGCTTGTGCCCACACACACAACCAGGCGTCAGAGGGCAACTGAAAGAGCTCACAGTCTACCAAAAGAGCCCCAGCTGCAGCAAAATCACAGTCATGTGAGTACCAGATCCTGCTGACACACACATTCCCACACACGCACATCCAGATGAATGTGACTCAAAGTGTGGATTTTTACATGTTTTTTTCAGAGTGACACTGAAGAGTAACAACGAGCAAGTGTGTCTGAATCCAGAGGCGCCGATGGGCAGACAGCTTACTCGCTGCTGGAATAGGTGAGCGCCTTGATCAGTGAAACTTATCTATTAGTACAGACACTCATTAAGGGCATGAACAGTAAACATGTCCTGAAAACCCTGGCTTTGTGAGGTCTTTGTAATCCTAACGGACACTAAAGCTTTGTAAACCCCAGAGGATCACACAACCTTCAATTTAGGTTAAAAAATTAAATTTAGCAATGACCTTTGCACACGACAACAACAATATTCAAGGTCTAATTTGGTTATAGAAGGGTTCCACCCATCTTCATATTTCCCGTAAATCATTGCCAACAGTATCTTATTTGTTGCCAAGCCAGTTCTTGTATCAACAAAGCACCTAGTTTTGCCACCAGTACGCTGGTAATCCTTGACTTTAGTATTATCTCTCTTAGTGGTATTAATGGGTTCTCCTATATAAGCTATTAATGCATGATCACATCTAATAAGCTAAGAGGTTTTTTTTAAATTTTTTATTCTGCACACTGTCTGATACTACAGGAGCACATTCCCAGCTCTACCTCCACACTAAAGTTTGCACTTCTCTGTGTTTTCCAGAGCTCATAAAATGGGTCGTGATGTGAAACTGTGCCTGAAGAGGAGGAGAGGGAGAGGGAGAGGGAGAGGAGGTCAGCAACAGCGGTCTCGACAGAGGAGCCGCGGCCATAACGTGAATGCCTGATCCTCAAACTCCCAATAATCAACCATCCTGCCAAATGAAATAAAGCTACTGCGTGGCGAGAAGTGGGCACACACGGAGAATCCAAACTGTTGGACTCTTAACTCCAGGCCACCAGCTGGTGTTAAACAGAAACAGCACACTACCACTTCTACAAATGTCTCACAGCTCAGACAACAAGTTCCCCTGAATTGCTGCCTGGGCTGTAAATAAAACTGATCTTCTAGGCCAGAAGCAGGGGGCTATTTTTTTGTTCAAATGACTTATGTAATGTTAAAAACAAAGCCCTGGAGGCTCGTCAGAAATGTTAAACTTTAGCTTTAAAATACTATAAAATGGTCAGTATATTGTTTATGTGTAGTTCTGTGTATGCACCTGTAAAAGCTAACTGAACACTTTGTTGGTTATTTATTTTTATATGAACATGGGAATTTTTTTTGCGACATTGTGTCTTTTTTTTTTTTTTTGTAATAAATATATCTGAACACTGGTGTTGCCTTGTGAGCTATTCTTTGTTAAAGCTCCTGACTGGAGAACTGAAGGACGATTACTTCCTTGGCAGGATATGAGAGGTCACTTGACCCACAGTCTCAGCTTTGGTTAATAAACTACAGGATGTGAATCAGCAACAGGCAAAGACAAACATATCTCATTCAAAACATCTGCACAAATATCTCAAAGTTACAACAGGAGCTTATCTCTAGTGTCAAATCTACAGAGTTCATGTAAAAACATTCGCTGGTGATGGTTTGTAAAACAAGACACCAGTGATGGTGCATGTTGTAATGTTGTACACGTTTATGGACTATTGTCTGGTGTTGAACAAACAGACGGACACATTCAGGTGATAAGGGCGTGGGGCACTGAAAGTGAGTGTTTATGGCGGGTGACTGATAACCATGCTTCAAAGCAGCTCCGAGATTTCTTGTAAAGCATGTGACAGTGTAGATCCCACACACACACACACACACACACACACACACACACGATACTTTTGCCCTGCACTCACACCAATCTGAATAAGAGATATTGAATAACCAAGGCATGTGCCAGCCTGTGTCCTTTCCCACCAAAAGGAATTGATTTGGTCTGTTGATACAATCCCATGAGATCACTCAACGCTTCACGGCACATGATGGTAGAACAGAAAGTGAAAGTAAGTGGCTCAACAAGCTCCTCTTTGTCACAGGCAGAGCTGGGTAAGGATGTTTTTTTTCCATATTTGGTGTTTTATTGATGAACTCAGTGAAAGGATTGAGGTTCCTTTGAAGCCAAAAATAATTCATTGCAGATGGGATTAAACAGGATACCAACTGAGAGGATATGTGACCAGCTGTCCGGATAACTGTCTTGTTTCTGGATGGCATGCAACCAACAGAAATTCACCCTTAAAATCCTATGCACACTTACTCCAGTACTTTTCAGTACTTTTCAATTATACAGACATTGTATTACAGCTGTAGTTACTTCCTGCATTGTTCAATAACAACTACCCAACAGAATGTCAATAATTAAAAGATTGCTACATCTTAACCAAATATATAAAAATGCAGGTTAAAGTAATCATTATATTAACACAATAACAATATACAAAAACGTAACATAACATAAAAACATTCTGTTCTGCGATTCTGTTGTCATAATAAATACTTTTTATATTTTAAAATATATTTTGCTAATAATAGCTCTGCACTTTTACTTAGGTATAATTTCGCATACAAGCTTGTAATTGAGGATTTAGCACTACTATTGCTTCTAGACAAAACACCCCAAACCTCAATGTTTACTATCAGCTAAGAAATAAACTTTGTCAAGCTTCTTGACTCTTGAACACAAATTGCAGATTTACTTCACCTTTTCTGCAACACACTACACATCCACATGTAATGCAAAGGTAAGCACAGTCTTCAATACACACTGACAACTGATTCATTAACAACTTTTAGTAGTGTGTTAATGAACAAGGTGTAATGGTGTTGTACTCACTAGTAGCAGATTTGTCTTATCTGAAGTCAAACTTTTAATTGTGTAAGGTGATGTGATTTTGAGTCTTAGGTCTTATTCTGAGGTCTGAGTTTAGGATTTTTTCTATAGTGAGTTTCCTTTTTTACGATATAGGTTTTTCTATAGGAATTGCATTAAGATTATATGAATAAAAAAAGAAAGAAATGTTTTGTTAAAATGCAGGAATACTCCCTCCTTAACTGTAACACACTGTAGCCTATACTTTGAACAAACATTGGATGTTACATTCGAACACTTGCCTCTGTAATACCTGTCACTTAAGCCACATAACCATGACGCTGATGTCACAATGGTGCCACCTAGTGTCTAAAGTGCGATGTACACCAAACTTCATTGAGATCCTCATTGGGTGTAGAAGAAATGGCTCCGTCTTAGTCACTGATGGTCCATTAAGCAGCTCGATGACACAGTGTCGTATTGTTTCAAATTAACAAGGACTGTTGTCTCTCTTCACACTGACAACACCTGCCGGGACAGAGCCTGCAGGACACTGGGCGGCTTTAATGTAGTCTTTACTCCAAAGTGCTTAAAGCTCTGAGCTCTCGGTTGGGACTCTCCCAGCAGCCCACTGTCTGAGATGAGCTGTGGACTTGCAGTGTATCATTTGGTCACATGATAGAGGAGGTGATTCTTTAGCTTTTCTTGCAGCTGAAGCAGAAGTTTCTTATAGGGGGAAAAAAAAAGAAGAAAAAAAATGCTTGCATGAGCAGCAGTAGTCACCACAAAAACCAGGAAACTAGACTGCCCAGTACTGACCACACAACTGTCTGAATGGGAAGTGACTCCGGGAAGTGAGGCACAATTTCAGCTGAACAATGAACACTGAGGACAAAATAGGAGACAAGTCGTTTGAATTTTCTCTCACACTGCTGCTCCTCTTACTATTCTCACGTAATTAAAAGATTGAAATCAAAATCCAAACTATTCTAATGGACTCTTCATGGTCTTCATGAAAATCCAACACTGTTTATGTTAATTACTGAGGCAATGGCTGCACCTATATCAGCGCTCCTCCCTCCCTGTAATGACCTCTGCCCATCTCCACTTTCATCCAAGGAAACTGCTGACAGAGTAGGTGCATAATGGGATGGGATGGTCAGTCTATCTCTCATACATATTTATACATAATAATGGGTGTATAAATATTCCATAACTTAAAGGATTCCAGTCTGTCACCATTATTATGAATTATTCAGCCACTGCACATGGCTGCACAGGAGATGGACCAAAGGCTGTGAGCTGTGCAAAGAAGATAGAGGTCATTTTACTGGGTGATGATGAGGTTTTGGTGAATTTCTCTTCTCTTCTCTACCTCTGTGTGTGTGTGGGTGTGTGTGTGTGTGTGTAAGCTCCCTCGGTGGACAAAGAACCTTCATTGCAGGTCTGCTAATTGGTTTGATCATCGCGAGATTCGTATCCAATTATCGCACCTACACTGCCAGCTGCGCCCCGAAGTCGATCCATTCCCATGCGTAAAATGTCCAGGAGTGCTCCAAATAGCGCACACAGTGCAGTCTGAATTTCAAGACAAACGCTGACATTTCCTTGCAAATCACCTCATGAAGAAAGATCTATTTGTATTGCAGCCATTACTGTAATGAACGTCTAGTTTTAATAATTGAATAAAACAGATAAAAGCTGACAATAAGGAAAGTTTTGTAGCAGCCGCCACAGTATTAATGTTCCTGGATGCAAAAAAGAAAACAACTGTTACCGTTAGAAACCTGCGTCCAACTTCAGAACCCCAATTGAGGTGGTGTTTAACCGCGTGATTTTCTAGGTAAAGTTTCCTCCCTCCTGCTATTTTCCTATAAAAAAAATACCCTGCTGTAGATTTGATCAGTTTGTTTCTTACCATAGCAGAGCGCGTCCACCGTCTTCTTCCGTATATCTACCAGCGATGTTCGCTATCCCGCTACTCCTTCGTTATCTTCATGCCTGCCCGGCCGTGCGGCGTTCAGAGCTGGAGGATAAAACTGACAACAGGGTGATCCAATAGAAGGCCCGTACTGGAACGCCTCAGCCAATCAGCACTCAGGGTGGGCGGGGCTAACGCAATCAGGGCTGCATACCTCTCTCCTCCTGATCAAGGTGCATCTGAGTTCACAGCAGTGTCTTGCATTCTGCTCTTTGATGACAAAAGCTCAGAGGATCATCATTAGACAACTTTTTTTTTTTACTATGCTAATTTTGTGATTTGGACCTATAATCTATTCGAATCTTTTTTAAAGGATGGACTAATAGGTGTGTTTTATTACTTAAATGTTTGTATCTTGTATCATGCTTGAATTTTATTTTATTTTATCACCTTTACTGTTAAGTTTTTATAGTTTGTTATGTTTTATGATTTTTCCTAATGTTTTTTTTTGACAGAATCAAATCAGTTGCAAAAAACAAACAATTCAAAGACCTAGCTCTGTATATTGATTTCCTTATCACATGTGCAGTGATAAGAAAATCTAATCTCTCTAGCACAGCCATCACTAAAACACTGGCCCTGTTTTTTCTTCTCCAGCACAGCAGTAAAGGAAGAAGTCTCTGTGACCTGTTAAGATTTACTTCACCCATCCTGTTTTTGAGCCTGGATCTGCCATCTAGGAAACTATTGTAGGGTGGAAACACAAGCTGTAGGAAGTCTCTCTCTCTCTCTCTCTCTGTCTCCCTCTCTCTCTCGCTCTCTCCCTGTCTGAATAGGATTTATGATTTAACATGCACAGAGGAAGTAAGTTGTTCCAGCAGCGTAGCAGCTGAAAAACTTCCCTCACAGAGAACAACTCATTCTAAAAGGACATGGGTACAGGAGGAAGAAGTTGGTGGGGCGTTTATGGAAGTGGTGTGGAAATACTGACGTTCTTTTCCCTCTCTTTTGTTTCTTATTGGGTCACTCGGCTGCTAATTGACCAGATATTCTTGTAAAGAGGACAATGCAGCCCTGATTATGGCCAACTGAGCGGCCTCAGAAAACTCAGCACAAAGACTCCCTGTTCTCTCCATAAAGCACCAAAACATCTCCTGACTGGACTCACATGTCATGGCTTTGATGTATAGAACAAAAAAAAACAAGGAAAGAAGGAATGATACCATGTAGCAGCTGCTGATGTAGATTGTGTCTAATATAGAGAATAACCCAGTTGTTTCACCCACAGGCTATATATGTGTGTGTGTGTGTGTTTTCACAAGTCTGCTGTCTGGCCCCACTTCTCAGTGAGGTGTTTTCTGATGAATGAGGCTCTCTGCTTTTATTGATTCTCTCCTTAGCTTTGATGCTGCAGAGATGTTGCCTCTTAAGGCTACATACAGTTATATACCTACACTTCAGTGAACAAAGGACCGAGGAATCTGGTATGTGTGTACAGTGTGTGTGCAGTGTGTTTGCCTGTGTTTTGACAGAGCGAAAACAGTATTGATTTATGACCTGAACAAAAGAGGATGGTCTGTATGGAGGATTGTATCCTGTGTAGCATGATGGGAAAAAAGAAAAACAATTGAAACAATAACTGGCTTTTCATGCTCACCTTTGTGTCATGAATATGCTCATTTCAAGGTGATTTATAGAGTGTAAGTCTGATTCACGGACCCTATTAACATCATCAACGCACAGCATATGACATATTATTAATTATTATTATTACTATTATTTTTATTTCTAAATTATTTTTGGTGTGCTGGCACATTGGATGTGTTTTGGTGAAGGCCTGTTTTGGCGCTCTGGTGGGTGATCTGATGTTTCTCTCATCACCATAATAACGCCTGCGCTCCTCCCAGAGCTCCGTCTCCATGGTCACCACGCGCACATGACAAACACACAATGAGGAGACTTGAATGTGACTACAGCACATTGCACCTGCACAAGCTCTCAATGCCTGCTGCTCTCACTCACTTTCGCACATACTTTTCTCTGACGCTGAATGGATGAAACAGCTGATCTAATTTACCACCTCATGAATAATGTATGCTGCAGTAACTGGATTGGATTGCGCGACGTTAATGTCTGCTCTTCAATCCGTGCTGGCTCTGCAAAACCAGGCTATCAGATTAAAAGCCACCCACGTGCGCATGTAGGTACAAATGGTTTAATTTCTTTGAATTTGTACATTTGATACAGTTGTTAAAAATACTTCATAGTTTATTTTCAATAATACATTTTCATAGTGTACAAATAGATCTTTTTGAAGTAAAAATATATAAATCAATAGAACATTTAATAAAAAAAATTATCAGAAAAATCTTGATATTTTAGTTAGAAAATGCTTAAAAGTGTTATTTTGGTGGGTCAGACATTTTATATTGGTATTTTCAGCTAAATGAAAGACAGCCACAGCGCAGCACCAGCTGCTTGCACACAGTCAGTATGACTAAATTACCCATGCTCTCCATCATGTGATATCAGTAAGCAGCTCAGTCTGAGCGCAGAGGGACGTTCAGTCAGTAATCATAGGTGCAGTGTCTGAGGTGGTGTCTGGCTCTGGCTCACAGAAGCCGTCCATCTCCTCCATCTCTCCCTCCACAGGCTCCTCCCTATCTCTGAGGCTGATCAGCCTCCTCTCTTTCCTCCCCCTCCTCCCCCTGTCTGTGTCTTTAGCTGCTGCTGTCTGCTCCAGCTCCAGCATGGCCTGGACGCTCTCTCCTCTCTCTCCCTGGCTGAGGCAGCGGTCTCTGGCTGCGAGAACCAGTCCCCCTCCTCGCCTTCCTGTCATCATGTGGAAGAATGAGACGTTGCTCTCCGAGCCTGCTCTCTCCATCACGCAGACAGTGGTCGGGCCTTGATTGCCGTAGCTCTCCTGTGGCCTTTTGGGAGACGTGGCCTTTGTCTTCTTGCTGAGTATGAAGTAGAAAAAGGCTGTCACCAGAAGCATTGTCCCTGGAATCAGAAAACATATTTCTTTTTCTACACAGGTGTAAATAATACAGTGAACAACATGTTAAAAGGTTTGCTATTCGAAAGAACAAATATGAGCCTAACAGTACAGTAAACAGTGCTCCAGTTATTTAGTTAATTAATTATTAGTTTTGTACCTGCTGGTGCCAATTTACCTGGGATAATTGCATGCCACACCAACACAGGGTGCAAGAAGCAGACCACTGACATGATGGAGTAATAGAGGAACTTGTGGAAGCCCCCAGTATGAGCCATCTTCCCCCACAACACGAACAGCTGCCAGTCTGGAGGACAGCTATCGAGATAAAGGGGGAGAAGATGAGGAAGGAGACAAGCACACATGCTGATATCTTCCTGTCAGGAGTCATGACTGACAAAATCCATGTTTAAATTTAGCTTCCTATACCTGCTTTGCACTGACAAACTACATAGTAGGTTAAAAATGACCTAAGAGAATTTTACCGTGTGTGGTTTTCCCTCTGTTTATTTAGTATCAATGCAAAAACACAGATGTTGCAGTCGAGTGTTGTTTACTCACGGCAGACACATAGACAGGAGAGCATGCAGGAAATAGGCCAGCTCAAACATCATGATGGCAAGAGATGACACCCTGGGAGGAGAGTTTAGAGCCAGATGAAACTGTCAAAGTCTCAGTGATAAAATCAGCAAACTGCCTCTAAACTATGTAAACTAGGTCTAAAAATGCCCGTTTCTTTGTATCTTATCTAGATGTTGGTGCATGAGGAATGCATTGCTAAATTGTTTTGACAAATTGGCAAAATGTGGTTAGGACTTCAAGTGGCCTGTGACAAACACAAAGAGAAATTGCCTTCATATGGTGCAAAAGACTCTGCATTTATGATTCTTTTTGTGTGTGTTTGTGTGTGTGTGTGTGTGTGTGAGTGTGTGTCTGTGTTGCTTTGTTTTTCTATAATCGTGGGGTCCAAAACCCAGGAGCTCAGCATACTTGTGGGATGTGACAGTTTGTGGGGACTAAAGTGCTGGATCCCACCAGTCTAAACAAGACTTGGTTTTAAAATTAGAGTTAGAATAAGGTCAGGGTTTGGCTTAGGCATTAAATTGTGATAGTTAAAGTTACGGTTAGTGGCTTGAAAATGCATTATGTCAATCCTAGGTCCCCACAAATGTAGTAAGGCAATGATGTGTGTGTGTGTGTGTGTGTGTGTATGTGTGTGTGTAGGACAACAGCGTTCATCTGCATTTGTGTGTACTGACAGAATAAACAATCGAGCATTTCTGGGCTCCTCTGGGAGATGTTTTCCTTTGGCTCTGTGGGAGTTTAGTTCTGAGCCCTAGATATAATTAGAAGTAGCACTGAAGGACTGGCCTCCACTCTGCCCTCTCCACCTTGCTTCATCCCTCTGACTCCTTCCCAACATCTCCTTGCAAGTGTGTATATATACTGTATGAGCGATTATGAAGGAGGGTACAGTGTTGTGTTTTCTAAAAGCCCTCAGTCTGCATGTTCCCTGTATGTAACTCAGTAATGCGCCCACTTTAGTCTCAAGTAGGCCAGAGTCAGGAGTGCTTTGCTAGGTTTAAATTTGTACATTATATTTATGAGGTAGACAACAAAACACATGCACTTACATTAAGTAGATGCCGAGGCTGTTGAATTCCCCCTGTTGCAGGGTCTCTACTCCCACAGCGCACAACACTGGAAAGGAAACAGGTAGATCATTTCCTTTTTTTCCCCTGAGTTACTGGTGAGCAGACTCTGTCCACCAGATGTCAGACTTAGCTCGTGATTTTCTCCTTATTGCCCGAGTTGCAGTTGTCTCAAACCTATGTGAATACTGTTGACATTTCCCCTGTGATGCAACTTTGTGTCGTGCTGCTTTTACTGTTTTTTTTGCCATATTTATCTTATATATCTTTGTCATATTGCTGTGATGTTTAGGGCAGTTGTGAGAAACTAATTTAAGTCCTGGCTGAAAACCACTTGTTCCCTCATCGAGCAGTAAACATTGACTTGAGCTGACCTAAAGTGGCCCAACTTGAAGTCATGCTTTACGTTCCAGGGCATAGTATTGAACTGATGATGTGCCTTATATAAATATAAAACACTTTATTTTGGTTATTGCTGTAATTGTTTCCATTTTGGTCACAAAATTTTTGCTAATAGCTTACTCATGCTTGCAATTATGATATCACTGCCAGCAGGCTAGGTAATTTCATTTGAGTGGACACTTAACACATCACAGAGTTTCTGCCAGTGAACTAAAGATGTCAAAATGTGTTAATAACCGCTCCTCCTGTCTGACATCCTGGGCTTATGAGTGACAAATGATACAGAACAGTATTTCATCTATTCTTCTATTTATAATCACTATATGTCAACAAAAGTACATGCTTTCTGTAAAAAAGGGATGCTCGACTGCAGCTGGAAGTTTCCAATTTATTGCTCTTTTTAAGCAAGATCAGCTTCTATAGCTTCCTTTAACCTTTGACCTTACCACTGTGGGAGAAGCTAAGAGGGATTTCCCTTAAGGCATAAATTAATTGATTTAATTGAATTTAGATACTTCCACTACTCCCACATTGCTAATATTTTAAAGATAAAGTATGATATTGTAGGAAATATGCGTATGTGTTTTCTTGCTGAGAGTGAGATGGAAAGTTTGATACCACTCCAATGTCTGTGCGGTAAATGTAAAACTACTGCCAGCAGCCAGTTAGCTTAGCTTAGCATAAAGATTGGAAACATTTGCAAACAGCCAGCCTGACTCTTTCCAAAAGTATCAAAATCTGCCTACCAGCACCTCTAAAGCTCACTAATTGACGTTACAGCTTGACCTTGTGGTTTTACTTGGGGTTATGTGCTGGACTGTTTCTTGGCCAGGCACGGTATAACTTCCTGGCTTGGCAGGTAGGCTAGCCACCTTTGGGCAAATCCAAAGCTCACTGTTTCCCACTGTCTCCAGTCTTTAAGCTAAGCTAACAAAGCCCATTTATATTTAACATCCAGATATGAGCATTCTATCAATCCTCTCATCGAACTCTCAGCAAGAAACCCCTAAATGTCTAACTATTCCTGACAGTGCTGACAGAAAAACACATTTAACACATGGAATGATCTAAAATCTGATGACAACAAAGCCTCAAAAACTACAAAGAAAAGCCTGTTTTAATAACCAATCTTTTTCCTATGAGGTATAAAAGAAGTAAGCATGGTTAAGTGGTGATCGCCACCAAACACATGGAAGCAATTTCTCTGGCTTGCTTACCAGAAATTCAGAGATAGAATCAGCACCGGAGGGAAATCAAGGGAATGCAGCTAAATGGTTTCTGGTAGTTTATAGAGTGTGAGAGGAATTAACGCTGCATACACACCAGCTGGAAATTAACATATATGTGCTCCCTGCGTGTATGTCTGTCTATAGAACACACACAGAGAGGCAGACAGGCCAACACAGACATGCAGACATGCAAACACACAGGCAGACTAGACATAGGCACACGCAGACATGCCATAAACGTACACACACACACACACATATAGAATAATGCTGGGAAAACCCATGTAGGTGTGAATGTTTAACAGCTTGTGATCATGTAAGCCCTGTAACCCAGCTTGATGCAGAGACTTGGTTTTGGTGCGATGTGAGGCACATGTCTCTCAGTGAATGTTCAGTGTCTGCAGCTGTTTGAATTTAAGTGAGGGGGGGGGGGGGGGGGGGGGGGCTCCCCAGCAACCAGAGAGCCATTTCCCCCATGACGATTTAATGTGGCTAAGAGAGCTCCATGCAATCTGTCCCAGTGTGCCTCGGGAAAACAGAGGAGTGGGGGGGGGCAAGGTTATGTATGATCAAGTATGTTTTTATAGCGCCGTATCTCTGCCAAGAGATGGTTTGGCCTTCTTGGAGGTCAAGAATACAGTTAGCCAACATCCTCATCTGACCCTCTAACATCTCAGGTTTATGAAATCCTTAAAAAAACCCAGCTGGATAACCCCCCCCCTGCAGGAGAGCTTAAAATGGTCTTGCACTACTAATATTACTACTACTGCTACTACTATTACTGATAACATGTTATGTTTTATTGTAAGTCTTTATTTATATTTTCACAACAAGTTCTGACTGACCAGACGAATATAGTCGAAAGAGGATCTATTGTGCATCTGCAAGTCTATCCAAAGAACTAAATCATGTCCAAACTGAAACGATAAGTGATACACATGACTCTAAATCTAATGTTGCTATAATTCTTTTGTTTGTTTCAATGTAGATTTTACCTGTTGCTGTGGAAACACCGAGGATCCTGCAGGCGCACTCCACTACAATCCACCATACACTCTCTGAGTTCCCCATGGCCTCAAATACTTATTCTTCCCTTGTCAAGGTTTAAAAATGTAACACTTCACACTTTTCTAACACTATCTGAGATAGTTGGTGACCTAGGAGTTACTAAAGTAACATTCTAGACACATAGTTGAGCGTCAGCTAGATGGATGGTTGTTGGTAAAAAAGCCAAAGTCAAGTAATCCATAGGAAGTGCCATGATGTGGAGCCTCTTAAACTGGTCCAGTTTACTTCAGAAAAGTTTGTGACTCAGTGCCCCTGTTGCTCCAATAACTGCTAATCAGCCTCACATACACACACACATACAAACACACACACACACACACACACACACACACACAATAACAACGCCACTTTCAGCTGCTTTAGCATTCCACCGCGTACGTCAAGGTGAAACTGCTCAGCTCAGGGTCAGTTTTGTACCGTATCATATTTGTCATTACAGCTGGTTAAAAATTATCCGTGAAGAATTAATATAAAACTAACTCATACACACATACTACAGGTGTACATGCATATTTACACACATATCTAGAATTAGTAGTAATTTGTATGCACCCTTGAACTGGAACTGAGATCATTGCTTCCCAACCAAAGTCCCCTTTTTGTTGTCCTCTTCCAACACCAACAACTTTCTCTTGTTTTCCTCTGTGTAATTTCACCTTGTTGTGTGGTTTTCGGTGTAATCAAACCATCAGAAAAACTTTATTTTTTCAAAGTCATAGTCATAAATGCAGCTTCCATTTTGGCATCCATTTATTAGAAGACTGTTTCAGTCAGAGTGAGCGGTGACATAACAGGCTGCAGCTCACGTCACTGAACAAAAAGCAATGTTTTCACGCTTAGAAATCTGATAAACAAAAAGTGTGAAGTTTATTTTTATGTATCTTGTGAATAGTATAACAAGGCTATGGATATGGAATCAAATGCCACAAGAACACACAGACTCTTTGACACACTTACACATGCATAAATGCAAGCCCACATAATCGGTTGACGCAGGTTTGGCTGGTGTGTAATCTTGTTCAGGCTCAGCAGAGGCTAACTGGAACGAGCAGTTAAGAGTCACAGTGTGCACACACACACACACACTGACTCCTGGTAGGGGCCAAAGTAAGCTACGTAAATCTCCTTAAATCTCTAACAAAGACACTTTTGTGTTTTTGTACTCATTACACTTGTTTCCGGCTTAACATGCAGGATATTTGTGGCATTTATGGTATAGAATGTAAGTGTGTATGAGAAGTGCTGCACAAACTACTAATACTGCATGTGTGAGGACAAATGACACTATATGTTTATAGGGATGGCACAGAGCTGTGTTTTTGCTAACTTGTAGTCTTGTTAATCAGGTGTTCTTAATAAAGCATCTAAAAGCTGTAACTATTGGCTTAACTTATTAAACACTCTTGATGCACAATCCTCTACAGTGATTTGTCTGTTCATCTGGCTCTTTCATTTATTTCCTTCTCGCAAAAAGAAGCACAGCATCCAGACACAAATTTACAGGTGCAGTTGTGATTGTTTATTTTTGATGGCTTATTAGCAATTTGATTGCTTAATCACTTATGTTGGATGGTTGTTTGATCTAAAGTGCTTTACAATGTGCCTCTCATTCACCCGTGCACCTAGACACTGGTCTGATCATCTACTGGGTTTTAGCATCTTGCTCACAGACACTTGGGACATATGAACAGGAGCAGACTGACCCACAAAACCAGATGCTTAATGGACAACTTGTGAGACACTGTTGCATGTACACATCCAGTCTATACTGTAACATGCCGTAAAAAAAAAAATTCTAGGAACAAACACAACTATTTGACCACCCACTGTACGTGATCTGATTGATAAAAGAGAAAGGAAGAATTCTTAATTAAATCACGTGCATGTTTAGACTGCAGTACATTATTGCACATGAACCAGACATAGATGAGCGAGGAATGTGTGTTGTGCATGTTAACTGAGCCTTACCACCATGGCCACATGCGGGCTGTGTGTTTATGTTTATTCGACATGCTTGACCCTCATGATGACATGAAAAACAGCATTATAAAAACATAATTTTATTGCAGTAAGTCTCTGCGTGTTGGGAGGGGATCATTGCTGACATGTGCTGTACATTGTGAGTTTTATGGCAATTGTCAGGGTATGCCAGAAGGTGGAGTAGTTTAAATAATTGTGACTGATTGCCTTCTAGAGGGACTGTAAATCTAATGTTACAGTATAAATACGGTCTCATGTTTTCATTTTGCTTTGTGCAGCTGTACACAGACATGTCCAGGTCTCCTCTCAACGCTCAGCTTCACACAGCTTGACCCCTTTGACCTCTCTCCCTCCTCCCAAACTTTCACTCGCCCACTCACACGTTCTCTCATCTCGCAATAATCCCTGCTTTACGCCTCCTCACCTTCCTCATCACGGCTTCACACCATTCACACACACACATACACCCCTCCTTTCGCTCTTCCGTACCCATGGGCATGGGACAAGAGATTAGCCATGCCTCTCCCTCTCTCTCGGCTGTCTCTCTCCCTTCCTGCCCATCCAGCCTCTCGTAGGCTGGCGTGGGTGTCTGGTGCCTGTCAGAACTAGTGAAACCAGCTCTAATTGTAATTACACTAGCAGTTTTTATTACCCTGCTACATTGTTTTGCTCAGGCAATTTCCTCATAATCACCTCCCACAGGCTGCTTTATCTAAGGGCTGAAGGAGGGCTGTAAAAGATCGCTGAATAATTTCAACAGAATACATTAATATTTCTTAAAATATAAAGATAAAAGCCTTACTGGATGCTTTGTGACTATGAGATCCCATGTGCAGTGCTTACCACCGGTGCCCTGCCATAGTAGAACTGAATGACTAAATTTACAAAGGCAGGGAGCCACCTAGTGGTTGAGATGTGTAGGTACATCACGGTCATAAAGTGACTTCAATCGTCATAGTCTAGCAGATTTATGAACCCCATGAGGTACTTACATGCTGATACTGACTAGTAACAAAGTGCCTTGTCTTTTTTTTCTTTTTTTTTTTTTTTTAGCTGTGTTCCCATTTATAACAATAGCAAAAGGTCAGGAGCATCTCCCAGAGAGATGGAGCACAGACATGGGAAGAAGCAGGAAAAATTTGTGGTTGTGAAATAGATATGAATCATTGAGAAAGTTTGCTGAAGACAGAGAGGATATGTAATGTCTGCCTGTTTATTGTCTAACAGTCAATGCAGATTATATTCATCGTTACGACATGGTGATGTGTTCAGAGCCCCCCACAATTTTTAAGGTAAAATTATAGTTAGTAGAGCACTGTATAAATCAGATGCAGGTTTACGTCATCAGATCACAATTCTGCAAAGCAAAAACCTGGTGCAGGACTTAAGCGTGTAGTCGAGCATTTTAAACTCACAATCTGATCACACAATTTGAGGTTGCAACAACAGTTTTTTGGCCGCTTGGGGCCAGCGGAAACACACAGTTAACACAACAATCTAAGATGATATGACTTATTTACACATCCAGCAGACATGGGGCAGCATCATCAGTTATTTGAAGTTGTGTTTGCGTCGACCTGGTTGAATGTAAGTCCAATATCCAATCACCTTTTAGCTCTCTTTTGGTCTCCACCATCTCCTAACAAAAACATTTGCCTCTTTAGCTGCTTAATGTTCACTAGGTAGTCGCTAACTTCGACTGTGTGCAGTTTGGTGCTGCGCATGTGGTGCACAGTCGGTTTATCAGAGCATTTTCATTGAAAACAGCAGTGATGAGAGCAGCAAGTCTGAACCAAAACAGTCAAGTTGCAGATCAGGAAACCGAAACAGTGAGCTGAAAGACACTAAAACGCTCTGTGGGGATGAGGGTGACTGAAGAGTCGTCTAATAACTCTCGGTCTCGGTTCATCACTAGAAGCGACCTCATTCACTTACATGTAGTCAAATGTAATATACATTTATAGACTATTGCTGCTTTAAACAATGCTCATGTATGGGTGTTCTTCATATTGCAAGTGTGAAGGTGGACAGCACTGTATATGGTGAGGTTTTACCATGTGCTCACGCATGCTTAATTTTGACTGGCAGAGCGTGACTTGCCTGAGAGGTGTGAGAAGTCTTGATTCCCGTTCACACAGGATGTAAATGAGCTGGCGGACGACAACATGGAAATGTCCAGTTTGTATCCATCAAACCAGAGTCTCACTTACCAGTATATACACTATGTGTGCATGCACTACTGTGAGTGTTAATCTTTGGCTTCTGAGGCCAGCTTCACTAATGTAAAGTCAAATAAATAGTTATCCCCAGCTTCTCTTCCAAAGCTAATGTTAAGCTGTCACAGCTTCTCTGTTTCAGTGTGAGTCGGTTTTGATTTGAGCAGAGCTGAGTCAGGAAGTTTACATCCTCTGCAATAAGAGAATATGACTTTTATCAGATGTGTGTATTGAGCACATACCACTGAGTTCACTGACTGTTAAGTGATGACTGAGTTAGCAGATAATTCTCTGTCTTTTCATTTAGAATGACAGTGTATTATGTTGAGCCAAGTCAGTGTTTCCTCATTTTCCCATCATTCTGTAGACCATAAGCTGCCATCCCCTCACTGTAAAACTTCTTAGTCTGCTGTGTCTCATCTGTCCTCCGTGTCTTCTCACCAGCCCACAGACAGACTTAATTAACAGAAACAACTTAACTCTTTTGACTCTGACAAATGCCATCAGAGGAGCTGTCCAGATGAGTGAAGAATTTCCTTTCTGCCAATCAGAGGATGACAAAAGGCGTCCTGTCAGACTGGTCTGATGTTTTTATGCCAGCCCATTATCTTGAGCATTAACAGGACCACATCGTCCTTACACATTGTCTGGCGGAGGCCAGGTTAAGGAATACACTACCAAGTGAAAGGGCAATGCCTCTCAAGTGTTCACATAAACACACACACACACACACACACACACACACATGTGATTCACACACTGATAGTGAACAGAGAAGAAAACTGTAAGCAATCAGGGTTTGGCCTTGGTACTGAGGGGTTATGATATTTTTTCTTCAATTTCTGTACAAAAGAAAATTTCTGTCCCATGAGCAGTTATTCTGTGGTTAGAGTGCAAAGTCATTAAAGATGGAATATTTGCCCTGTAACTAAGAGGTTGCAGCACAATCCCAGGCCCCACTGTTCCCAATGGAGCGATGGCAGCCCCCCATTGGTCTGGTCGGCCGATTTTGGCTTTGCTACACATGCCTTCTTCAGCCATTCAAATCCAACAAAAGGAAGTGGATCTAAAATGATTTATAAATATGAATAAAAGATTCAGCACACAGTATTCTTCCCTTAAAACATATAGCCGTATACCATCATCCCCCCTGTGATAACATCTGAGATGGTACAGTGTTTCACTGTGAACAGAAAAACTGTTTCATAACACAGTTCAGCATTCTTTTAATGACATCCAAACCTCAACCATAAAAATCTGCTCTTCATTTCTTCCTTGTTCCAACTCAGGAGTAGAAGAAAAGCTTGCACGGTAATCTGGCCTGGCTGTAAAGAGTTTCTGAGGATGTCCTCAGAGACAGAAGTCCTACTTTAAAGAACATAGAGGTTTCAGAAGAGAAAGGAAGAAGCTGAAGTCAAGAACCTTGAATACACTACTGAGTGCAATGGACTGAGTGAATAGAGCATGCCAGTGGATGTGAGAGGTCTTTCCATCCCGAGGGAATTCTGTTGTGCCGTATATCATAGTGTGTGTCTGTTGGGTGATGACAGAGCTAACCGGTAGGTTTAGGGTGAGCTTGCATCGCAGAATGCACCGAGAGTCTGTTTGGAATTAAGTTGAAACCCTGATACTGTATTGTCCATTTGGGGGCAGTAAAATACAGTAAGGGGCAGAGGTTGGAGTAAGTCATTCATGTCCAAGTCACAAACAAGTGTCAAGTCTCACGCACGTCTCAAGTTACTGTGGTGAGAATCAAGCAAGTCAAGTTTTGATGTACCTTGCTGAGTAGCCTACACTATTTTTTTTTTTTTTTTGCTGCCAGACCAGTTTTGGAGAAAAACAACATTTTGACTATTTGAGTGTGTAAGACACAATTATGAACATCACCCAGATTGAGGATGTTGCCCTTCCTTTCTCTTTTCTTTAAAGGTCATGGTTTTAGGATTCAGGGTGGACATGAAAAATTGATTTTGGGGTCCTCACAGACAAATTGCCTTTGCAAAGTGGAAAACCAACCATAAGTTCAACTTAACCGACAGGGATACAATGGCCGTTTACAATACACAGTACAAATACAGCCGACTGGCATCCGACACACTGACTGTTACTTTATAATGAGGAATTTATGTAAGTTTGTCTATCCCCTATGTGCGAGTCAAGGCCACAAACCAGGAGTGAAATTTACAGCCTCAGAGGCCCAGACAGATGGCGATCAGTTTTGTGTTCCTACATTTCTGGGTCACTGGAAACCAGAGCAGAGAAAGAGCAGCTCCTGTTTGACTGGTCATCGTGGATTTGGATGGAGACATGTTTGGAAAAGTAGGGGATTCCAGAAGATAAAACGTCTGGTAGAAACTTGTGTCTAATTGCGGTCTTTGTCCTTCAGTTGGTAAAAAAAAAACCCCACCATGTGGCCCTGTGTACAGTCTCTTAAAACACAGTCCCTAATCCTGTGGCTGACTTTAACAATTGCCAGCTCTGTCTAAAGACAGCTAATAAATTGGATGATTAACTTCAAGATCCAGGTTAAGAGAGTGGAATCATGTCTTATTATATGTCACATTATAAACACCATGTCATTAGTCATGCTTACTGCCCTCATACTAAATATCAAAAGAGAAGTCATCATCCCTGCAATCCTTTACATATGGCTGTGTTTTGTGCGTGTGTGTGGTGGTCAGGGTGAGGGCCATCCTACAGCCTGGCTAAATGTTTCCATTCTTGCTGACCGCAGCTGTTTGCCCAATTGCACCAATGAGAGGAAGCCTCGATCAAGGACAGGCTGTCAGGGAGATTGCTGTGGCTGATTTGCAAGTTTGCATGCACACGCTTCATGCGTACTTGCAAATGGACGCATCTATGCACAGATGGGTACATGACGGGGGAAATACGCTGAGTTTTTGAAGAATGTAAAAAATGTTTTTGTTCAATGTGTGAGGCACCGAGAGCGGAGTCAAACATCATAATGAGACAGATTTGTTAACTTAATTATTAGATCAGTTTAAAAGAAAAAAATAAAAGGAATATACAGTACATCATGTAGCCAGAGGACTGTAGTTCAACTAAATCCTCTCAGGGTACTCTGAATGATTGCTAATATCTTAATTCCCCAAACATGAATTTACATGACTTCATATGAAAATTAATAATCCGCAGTGTTATGAGAATGGACAGATTTGATGACAGATATTCAGAAATTGTTTTTTCTGGCATCCACAAACTCGTTGGTCTAATGAGAGGGGAGCAAAGGTTTTCTTTGGTAAGACTACAACTTTGACTTTATGGTAATAATGGCTGCAGCAATTCTTGAGTGTGTGTATATTTGTTTGTACACCTGTCACGTACATAAATCAAACCAGACTCATGAGAGGACACACAGGAAGAATACTCTTTAATCACTCTGTTTCCATAGCTGGGTGTGCTAACAAGTTATGAGTGACAACAGATGGGACTGTGGAAGTGAAAGAAACATTATGTTTTATGATTTAAATAACAGAAAAGAGGTTGATATAATGCTTTTTAAATCCACAGTCTGTTTTCCATAAGACCAAATAAAAATCTGGAAATGTTTAAGATGTTTCATGTGTCTTGCTTCACCAACTGAGCGTTGAATACAGAAGTAAAGGAAGTGGCAAAGGAGAACGTGACCACTGTCAGAATAATGTGTTTTGCTCTGGCTTTGGATTGTTTTCCCTTTATGCTGGTCGCCTGTCAATTCCTGCCTGACCTTTCACTGCTCCCTTTATGAACCTGTGACCCTGTTTGACCACACAGAAGCGCTCCATCAGCAGGGTCATGGCCGCGCTTTAACCCTCTCTGCCGCTCCGGCCTCAGCGTTGTGAGATATATGTTGAAGTGCAAGGACGTCCTTTACACTCAAAAGCCTCCTCGTGACCCTGACATCATGGGTCATCCTTGTTACCATGGCAACAAGAGTTCATGATTCGAATATTGAGGGGAAAAAAGGAGGAAAGGATCAATTTCAGTGATTGGTGGACGGCTGACTGAGAGGTCGATAGGATTTCATAAAGCTGAGTGTTTGCGAAGCGTGAAAAGGCAAAAGCTCTCATTTCTAGGTTTTAGGGGAAGTGGTGACTATGAGGTGCAGGATCCCAAGAGTCCCTTTTCAGCCATGGTCATTTGTCTAAATGGAGAAACTCAGCACAGTAATAAGTCATACATGAAATGTGTTTTTATACTTAACAAAGCACAGCAACAAAACACAGGAGTTTAACACGTCCTCCATGCAAATGCTTACATAAACATGAAGGAACACGATTCTGTTACAGTAACAACATCAGTAGTATTGACTATAATTGTGTCACTTTATCCCTAGGAATTGAAACTTGGTAGGCGTTATTCACTGGGGGGAGATGAGATTACCTGAAAGCAAAAGTGCTTTTAGTTGGAAAGAAAAGTAGTTTCATAATTATTTCTTCTGCTATAATGTGAACCTTTGGCAGAACTCCAACTCCTACATGTTCAGCTCAGAAATGTCAGTTACTGATTAGAGCAGCTCTGGTTTTCATCCAGTAAAGCATTGCTGTAATCGCAAATTTCATCACCTCTGGAATCCACCTATGTTGAAAAAAATAAAACAATGAAAGAAAAAAAGAAAAAAAGAAAAGGAAAACCTCATTCCCAGAAATCAATAGGCATGAACACCTGATGACTTTATAGTTTGTCCTCTTCCCAACCTGCTCTTCCCAGGGTTAGGGTCAGAGGTCTTGGTGTGTGATTCAGCAGAGCTGTTAACCCATGCATCTGCTCCAGTACACGTCAACCTGTCTAAAAGCCAAGAGCGATAAACATGCCTAAAGGCCAACAGGTAAATAAAGCCTGAGATTCTGCTAACAGCCCAGGTTTCAGCTGTAGTACAGTGACATGTGACCAGAGGCCCCAGCAGCGTGTTTGACAAAATCAAACATGGACACCACACAATTACACTGTGTAATAACATCACTGACAGGGGCTGTTCTACATAACTGTTTCACTGTTGATATTCATTTTGGTAAAAAATTCTGTATTTATGCTTTTAGAACATTCATTTCTATGTTAATTTAACAAAATGATTTCAATACCGCTTCCACCACTGAACCCAGCTGCTTTCAGGATAAAAAATGAGCTGGTATTTCATTCCGCGAATTGCATCAACATAATCAAATCACACTCTGGATTTGTAGCATGAATATAATTTAAGTCTTCAGTCTAAACCACCAAACATTTCCATTTCAGGCGAATATTTCCCATGACCTCAGAAAAATCCAGCACGCTTCATTCAATCTCCACATACCGCATTCTGAGAAAGAATTTGTCGATTAGCTGGCCGGTGATGCCTGACACTGCACCTTGTCCAAATTTCACGGTCACTTTGTTTGATGGCGGTCGCACTATGATATATCCTTACAGTCGTGACCTTTAACACTGTGGCCTCTGGCAACCACACACAATCTGTGAATGAGCGATCCAAACATGATGGGGGGATTACTGCAGGAGGTTCGCTGTCGACAGTCATAAGCCTTCACGTCTTGACTCAACGCCGTCACTCCTCGGTGTGTCACTGCAGGAGGTGGAATAATACATTATATATGATACAAGTAAAACTGCAAGACAAACATCACAACATATGTCTACAGCCACATAAGCACAGTAATACAAACATTACACGTGACGGGGCAAAAGAAAGAAAACAGAGTAAAACAAATGACAGGTTTCACTCATTTCGTCCTACTCACTTATTTTTAACACATAGCCATGCACACGGCTGGGTTCACACGTACATACCTCACGTCATACTTGCACCGACATGTGTCGGACCTGTGCTAACTGATGCAGAGGTCACGGTTTCGCTTGTAAAAACACATGTGCTAATTGGTACATGAACCGTACCATTTGTCACATGAATGCGGGTTTTGTACAGTTAATGTTTCTGGCATAACCTGTTGCCTTATCTGCATCGTAACACAAACAAATGTTGCAAGCTTGATGAAAAGAAACAACTGAGCAAGCTCGCCGCTTTACGTCATTGGTTGGCTTTGTTAATGCTACTGTACGAGTGTTTTCATGTTCTGCTAAACAAATTTTAAAAAATGGTTCATGATAGTTGTAATGGGTTGTTGGGCAAAATGGATGTTTATTTTTTTATGAGTGTACGTCATAGTTCATGAACCAAGAGTAGCTGCTATGAGGGTAACAGGCCTTTTGCAAAGTAACTTTTGACTGATAAGTCAAAAACAAGTCATCAGGTAGTGAACTGCATGAGTGCTTATTAAAAAGACCTATTTTATTCCAGCCTTGGTTGATTCATGCGCTGAGCAACCGTTCGCACGTTCTCTTTGTAGACCGACACCCGCGCTTGACAAAGTCCAAGAACACAGAGAGGCACGATCCTGTTTTAGGTGAAAAAGTGCAGATTTGCTGCACAAATTGAATCTGTATTTGAGATGTTTCCCCGAGGACCCCGTGAAACAAGCCTGACCACAGTCTAAACAAATGCCAGACAGATAAACCCACAGTGAACATTTCGCACTGACACAAAGACAGACACGAACGCAGACACACGCTGCACATATATCTAAACAGAGGGCTATAAGGAATGGATACATATAGGCAACTCAGAAAGACGCAATTATCTAAGTGAATAACACAATGTTAAAACAAAACCATTTTGTTAATCAGCTATAAGCTTTTTAATTGACAAAGGAATGAATTAGAACAGATCAAATGTTTTATAATAAAGGATTCATGACTTTCACTGTAGCTGAAAAAAGATCATTAGGAGGCTAAATTCTAGCTTTATCAAAACCATATTATATGGATTGATTGATAAACAATGTATAAGTGGATGTAAATTAACAATACTTATGATTGTGAATCAATAAATAAAACTGATTACAACAGTATCATAACATCTCTGAGGTTTTCAGTCCTTTTCAGAAAAAGTATAATTTTACTCTCAATAAAAAAAATTTTGAATTGTTCTTTTTTTTCTTTTTTTTTTTCAGTGTAAACTAACACTGGCAGTACATAGTTACTGTTAAAATTAGGAGACTCCTACGATTCTTTCAGGAAGCTTGTCATAAATCATACATCAGGGGACCGAGCTTCAGCGCTGCTGGAAAGCCCATTTAACCATCATCCAGCCTTAAGCTGTGGTCGTGAGGCCGGAGTGTGATCCCAGAAGCCCCGGACTGCTGCACATGGGTGAAAGCTGCATCTGATAGTGTTTGTCCTAAAGGACAAGTTGGATTATGGTTGGATAAAGTGGCCTGCGGCTGTCTTTACGAGTCATAGCTGCTTGAGTGGAGTGCTTACCAGTGCATGTGTTTGTGGGGGGGGGGCAGGAAACCAGCTTAATCCATCTGGATCTGTCCATTAAGCCCCAGACAGATTCAATTAAAGGAAAAAATAATTACTTCTGCCACAATAACATAACACGGCAACAGAACAATCCTGTCTCGGACACTTAACCACTCACAGATTGACATGTGGGCAAATATTTAAACATGGCAGAACAAACTGAAGTTTGAAAACTGTTTTTCATTTCTTCTTGAAAGTCGTGTGGTAGGGTCCAGCGTGGTGATTGTGATTTCACGCATGAAAATGTAAAGCAAGTCGCCTCAACAGAAAACAAATGCTGGTCTCTGTGCTTGTTAAGCGTTGAAAATATCTTCCTCAACCCGAACCGAAGTAGAATGTTAATAGGTTTCAAATTAACATTGTTTAGTTGTCCAAATACTTCTAAGTCTTTCCACACAGCCTCGACCAGCTGTGCAAATATGAATGATTTACCCTCAGGGAGTATAACTTTCATTGCATACAAGAGGCCTGTGACAGACAAGCCGATGCAGATAGAGTTCAAAACTTAGAAATGAAATACGTTCAGGGGACACCTAATATATCAGGACAATAGAAACTGCCAAGGAGTGCCTCAACCACAGACATGGAACCACGTAGAAGGGAAGCTTTCTAATTTCTTCCAGAAGCATAAGAATAAAATGTTGTGCTTACTTTGGAATGAGATGAGTGAGATGAAGATATGATGATGAGGCTTTTATATCTTCAAGATTTTGAGTGGAATGAAGTTCTGGAGATTTGATGATAAATACTTTTTTAATGCTTCACGGAAAAGCCTTAAAAGAATGACTCTACATTTTGCAAAAATGTTCTTTTTCCAGAGAGTTAGACGAGATGATTGATACTGTCTGTTAAAAATAAAGCTACAGCCAGCAGCTGATTAGCTTAGCTTGACGTAAAAACCAGAAAAATAACATATTAATTATCGAGCGATTTAGAGGTGCTGGTTGGCAAATTTGGACAGAACTTCATATTTAGCGTAGAGGTATCAATCTTCACATCTAACTGTTTGAAAGAATGAGAATAAGACAATTTATCAACTATCCCTTTTTATACTGTAACTTTTACTCCTATTTCAAGTCTGGTTAAGATGCATAATCATCAGACTTAAGCAACAGCAGGGATCCCTGTCCTGTCTGTTGCTCTGTTTTAAAAAACCACAGCAGCCAACAAACCGTTCAGCCATGCAGCCGTGGTTTCTCCGTGTCCTCTCATTACCAGTCACACACAAGGTCACAGAGTCAGCCCTGCTCCACAATGCAAAATCAGTTCCTTTTATCTCCTTTTAACCCTTTTATTGCCACTATACGTGTTAAAATGTGACGGAATGAAAGCTTTTCCTACCCCCTCTTCCTCTGCCCTTTCCCTCACGTTATCAGGCTTTACAAGGTTCAAGATAGCGCATTAAAGCTCAGACGCTTCCCAGAAGCCCCCTGTGGGTCCCCAGGTCTGGTCAGGCGGATTGACAGCAGGCAGCCAATAAAGGGGTCACCTGGCACTGCCCTGTTCTGGCCTGGGAACAAGACATCTCTTATCAAAATCACAGCGCGACACAGACCTGCTAACCAGCCTCACCTGATAACAGCGACACACGAGCAGAGGAAGAGACAGGGGGTGGAAAGAGAAGCTGCAGGGAACAGTAGAATACGGAAAGGTAGAAACGCATCAAAGAGGGAGATTAATTTAGAGGGTTTTATCTGGGTACTAAATTCTAACCTACAATCTCGTAAATTACAAGGTGTTAATGATGCGAGTACAGGCTCTCAACATAACCCTGTGTCACCACAGTTCGTCCACCGAAAAAAAAACAAATGCTAATGTTAAATTAGACATATGGACACCTGCTGTGATTGCTGGGGAGGTCTGGAAGGCAGACGGTTTAAATGTGTGTATGTTCACCACAGGGTTCCTTGTAGTAAACCCTCAACATCATCACTGACCCACACTATTAAGCCCAGTTAAGACACAAAAACCCTATTAGACTGACGTCCATTTAGCTCTACACCTCATATCCTGTACCTGAGTGTGCATGTGTGTGTGTGTGAGAGTCACTTGTAAATCGAGAAAATATGTTGCTCTCCAGTTCTCTGCCACTGTCACATAATAAATGCAGAAATGATTGTTGCCTGTTTGACTGTTATTGAGTGTTATAGCCAAAAACAAAAAAAACAAAGAGAGAGATCGTTCTGAAAGAGGGAGAGGTGGAGGGAAAGCTGAGGTTTACCACACTGATTGGTCTGTGTACTTTTATTCTCCTTTAATGGGATTCGAGTGAAAGCCACAGTAGCTGAATAGCTGCCACACGGACCCTCAGACGGACATACAGTTCCAGTCAAATCAGGCTCAGATTTCAACGGTCAGCCAACATCTGAACAGCAGATTACTGCAGCCTCTTGACCATTATACACCTTTTGAATGGTCTTGATTCCCTGTTAACGGCATCCATACATTTGTAAAGCGAGGAAGTGAAAGACTTTGGTTGCAAAAGAAGAAAAGAGAGAACCTTATTTCACATTCACCTCCCGAAAACCTTTTCACTGCACATACAGCTCTCAGACACAAAGCCGCTTTTGTCTGGGGAGTCTGGGGTTAACAGAGTCCTGTTCAGAGACAAGGCAACTGGGAACCTCCATGCCTTCTCACACACACTGATACAAATACAAAAAGTTTATATTAAATATATAAACCACAGCAAAGATAGGGCTCATTAAAAATATTGTTTTATTCTATCTAACTCTGATATAAAAGATCATTTTCCTTTGCTGTTAATGCAAACCTAATTCGGTTATATTCATCTCCCCGAGACCAGCTCTGACCCTCATCAATACCTACTGTATCTCTTAAAACTGTTAACCTGTGGGGCATTAACGTGTTAAAGGTTTTGTGTTTACAGTAGGCTTGTCAGATTTGGTTTTCTAAACATTTACCATTCATACACAGTCAATACATGTGAAAACTTCTGGCGTCTCTGTTTTTCAATGAATCTTTTTTTTTTCCTCTTCTTTTAATTCATTTGCGGTTAGAAAATGCAGAGATGGAGCATTATCACTAACAAATGTTGAGGACCAGGGTCAAATGGATTGGACGTTGTGACAAACATGAACAGATACTTAAACTATGCCTGGGAAAATCTCTGTTCTCGCTCTTCATGTCAGCGCCAGTATAAAATACTGCTTGACTGAACGGTACCTGTACCTCCAGGCTAATAACTTTGGCAATACCACACTGAGACTCTCGATGATTCATTTTATATTTGAATCGCTGTTTTACAATGGAAACAGAAAAACATGTAAATGGAAAGAACTCCTTACAAACAGATTATTAAGTAACAGAGAGTGCTGCCAAAATGGCTACAAATGTTATCTACGTTAATATTAACGTGGTCTAAAGCTAATTCTAATGTTAACCTTAACTTTAAACTCAAATGATAACTCTGAATTAGATTAGAATAAAACAGGCTTCCTTCATTTAACTTTCATACTCACATGGTCCTCATCAAGACAGAGAATACAGCAGTGCACACAGACACGAGCACACACAAAGTACCTTTTTACAGATGGGAATTTTTGTGAATCTTATTGCAATGAGCACAACAGTCCCTTATTTCTGTGTGGTTACAGTGTAGAGATGATGGATGAAGAGGAGAGGAGAGGAGAGGAGAGAAGAGGAGAGGAGAGGAGAGAAGAGGAGAGGAACTTGTGAATGAGGTGCTAAACCGTGCAAACTTCAGTCTATTAGTCCTGATTATTCCCCTGTGAAAAATAGCCGATTGCTGTAGTTTGGCAAAGAGAGACCAGAACACTAAAGACATTAGAGCTTTTGGAATCGGCCCATTGTGGGTTTGGCGAGTCACAGGCAAAAATCGAACTATTTTTCATCTGTCATTTGGCCCTCTGAAGTACAGGACGAACCGATCTTCTTTCGCCACCACTTGCCATTTATTTCTGTTTTCATTCAGCGGTGGTGTACGATTCTCAAAGTATGTACTAAATCCTGCAGCTATAGTCCTGCAGAGACAGGAACAAATTAGCTCCCAATGAAAGTTTAATGGTCTGTTGTACATCACAGTGTTTGGCAACACCTGCCTATACAAGCAGAACACAGATTCCTTGGTGTGTTGACCAGGTGTGCTGAGAATATATGTGCATGTGCGTGCGTGCATGCGTACGTGCATGCGTGCGTGTGTGTGTGTGTGAGTATATATATGTGTTTGTGCGTCTGCGTCTGTGTGCGTGGGACATGTTAGTGGTTTATGACCTGTTGAGCATAAAACCGTTGATCAGTCTTGCTCAAGTTGCCAGACCACATGTGAAGAAAGTTGAAAAGAGCACTTGTACTGGTTGATATGGCTACTTCAAAGACCACCCATAATTGGACTATGTGTGTGTGATTCTGTGCCAATTTGGCCTGAATATGAGATGAGCCTGATGATAGGAAGAGCAGGCCTTGTCCAACAACTATTTTTGGAAAAAGCCTTTGAGAAGACAAACATTTTCTGTCCAAGCAGAAGAGGAGGATAGTACTCATCTCTCAAGCCCTTTGTCTCATAAAAGTATAAATCTGAAACACATCCAACAAACCATCACATAAATCCCACATTTGAGTGGCTTGTCTTTTAGTTACATGAGTTACAATTTATCTCCTCATCATGACTTGGGATTTATCCTGTGAGACAGCAAAGCGCAATACACTGAGCTAACTAAACACTAAAGGTTGACTCCGACAGACACAGTATAAATGTGCTTAGAGAAACTTTCTGGCCAAGCTACATTGGGGGTAGAAATATCCCATAATGCAACACTCTCTTTAGGAGCTGATGTACTCTTAATCCAAAAAGAATATCCGATGTTGTGAATATGGAATTCTATAGAGCTATAAAAATAATAATACGACCCCCCCCATATATTCAAAACCTATTTCCAGAATAAAGTGTGTGTGTGTGTGTGTGTGTGTGTGTGTGTGTGTGTGTGTGTGTGTGTGTATCCATGTGTGGTGGATCAAACAGAGAAAATAAAGAGGTCTCCACTCTTCAGCTTTGCCTCATTGATGAAGATACCAACATGTTATAAAGTAGCTGAGGCCTTGTGCTCCCCACTGAAGATCACTTCATTCTAACACACATATTTTACAGCGGTAAGAGGTGTGAATCCCACAGTGGAAACACCAATAAGATCAGAAGCTGTTGCTGAATTATGGTAACCTTAGTTTGAAGGGGGAATGTGTAGAGGATGAATTTAGAGCCAGACAGGGTCTCTGACTCAGTATGCATAGCCTAAGTTCCCAAAAAGAGGCAGCTCTCTCCCTCTCTCTCTTTCTCTCTCTCTACACCTCCACACTGTGGTGAGTTAATGAGGAACAGAGCTTGGTTACTGTCGCTAATCAAAGCCAGCTCTGGAAACAGACCTCTAGCTGGCCGTTCATTTCTCTCCCTCACCTCTTGTTACTTTGTCTTTCCTCTACATCATCCATACCTCTCCTCTCCTCTCCTCTCTCCTTACGTCTTGTTGTTTTGGCCTCCTGTATTTTCCTTGTCCTCTGCAAGTCTTTCGCTTTGCGTCCCCTATTCATTTGTCATCCACTCTGCTCTTCAGGGAACACTGGTGACATGCGTACAGGATGGTGCTGATAGCGGGCCTACAGGACGCTTCAAAGATCACACGGCCCATTAAAAAGAGCAGAGGAGCAGAGGCAAACAACTCCAGCCCAGTACATGTTGCACACACACACACACACACACACACACACACACACACACACACACGCACACACACACACACACAATTATGAGGGAACATTTATAACTCCACAACCCTGCCACCATCCTAACAATACTTGATTTTTCCACTTGAAATCCATTTTATACATTTTTACACATTGTTTGTCCTTGTGTCTGTGTGTTACTTTGCTTGCACATGCATGTGACTGCGGGTCCAGGCACATGCAAGTTGATCTGCACACATAATCCCCTTCATGTTCATTTATGCCTTCATGAAAAATCATCCTCTGTTTCCCAGCTGGGGAATTACTTCAAAGGCATCACGCAGGATGAATAGCATGTAACAATATCTCGCATTTGTCCATGTGAAAGAGAGACAAGATACTCTGTCATCGCTTCTCTTCTGGTGCCGTTTCGCCGCGCTGATTAATTGGCCTTTGATTGCAGCTTCAGACCTGTGCCCATAAGCACACCAAGCTGCATGGCTGCCTATTATAGCCTAAGTTACAAAGAGTGTACATAAAAGTGACAGTCAGGTTAATCCGCTCTGTCATTCTGATTGACAGCTGTAGCTTTAAATCTCTCTTTAAATGCTCTTTAAGTGTTTTATGCAGTGACCTGGGCATGGAGAAGCAATAAAGACACAGCAGCTGTGGTGTTACGGCTCAGCGGAGGACTGAGAATAGAAAGACCTGGGGGGGTGGTCCTTAAACGGGGGGTGGCAAAGGGGAAAGAGGAATAGATAAGGCAAAATTTCTTTACAATGATTCCACGGCAATTGATCAGTCTGGGAAACATGATATGTCCAGCGCACTGGAGACTGGATAATGACTGCTCTACATTAAGCTCTTACTGCGATTATTCTAAATCTGGACGATCTGCAGGATTGGCTGGACTTTGAGCTCTTATAAGCAGAAATGTGTTTTCTTTTTTCATCATTTTCTCAGTCTTCTCATCAACCTGTGATGAGTTACTGATATGAATTTCAAAATGTAAATACATCTCTCTTGGAGCCTGCGGTTGAGGATAGATGGCTTCATAACTGTCCTGACATGAAAATGCTGTTAATTTAAGCAGCTGAATGTTATTATGGCCTAGGACAGTTCATATATTGTTATTATTGTATCATTGGATATTTAGTGCTACTCCAGTCTGCCAGAAACAAGAGCCAAGGTGCTTTTTTTTGCAGACTGAACAAAAAAAAATGGGCTCACTTTCAAGTGTGAAACTATTAGTATGGCAATGAAATTATATTAGGTGTGAAAACCCGAAACAAATACAACAACTCCAGATTGTATCTTTCATACTGTGACTGACTCTGAAAGACAGTTTCTTGTGTCTCCAAAGCTAATTTGTCAAATTAATTGTATATCTTTTAAAGTAAACTAAGAAACACTACGTGTTGATTTACGTCCGAGTGTCTCTAAGCTGTTTCTTGCGCCTCCTCACCTGTTTCAGCATCTCTCGCAGCCCTCAGAAACATTACATGGCCACGTACCAGCCTGATGACAGACAGGATCAATGTGGTGGATAACACTTGTGCAGTGTGACACACAGGAATGAATGAATAATGAAATATTAACAGGTTCCATGTGTCTTTTAAGGCCTTTTATCACACAAATGGATCAGGTTTAAGGAAAAGCCAAAAACATCAACTGTGTGATGATGCTTTGACTAATGTAAGATCCAAAGAGGCTACAAAAAAAAAAAAAAAAAAACATGGAGAAAAGGATTGTGTGTCAGTTCTTTTGTCAGCGATTAAACATGTGGTTGGGACTCAAACGAGGGGCATATTGTTTGTATTGCGGGTTCTCAGAATCGGTGACAAAATAAACAGCAGGAGTTTTTATTTTTGCTTGTGAGAAAAAGTGTGTTTGCATATGTGTGTCTGTCCTTGTATTCAGCGTGTGTTTATGTACAGTTGCAACACAGTAAGAACCACGTGGACAAATGTGTCTGTATATACAGGTTCATGCTCCACTGCTTCCAGCTTATGCAGAGTTGAGAAATTACAATAAAGGAACAGAACCAAACCAAACTGCGTTACAGATCAGAACTTAAGTCAGGACATTTTCTGCAAACCCGTGCTCCAGTGTTCAATGTAACGTCTCATCATTTCTATATGTTGTCAGATCGACTGACACATCTCTGCGACCCATTAAAAAAACCCACTCGAGTGAGTTTTGGGGAAAGTATCAAGATGATATACCGCCACAGCATTGCCTCCATTTACAAAAACCGTAACTGCATGACTACAGTATATCATCGGTCCTGACTTCAAAAAGACGAATCAGCAGTGTTACCATGAACCGTGTTACTTAATGGATGTCTGGGCTGTTTCTCGGCTCCTCCTGGGCAACATCACACAAGCAGCTGAGGGGTTTTTGTTCCCGTGGCCGGACAGCACCAGGTGTCAAACCCTATGGATCCACCACCAACCTAACCAGGCAGCTCCACACCAGCTGTGGCTCATGTGGCCCATTTCTGGCATAAACTCACAGCTGAAACCATAAAAAAGCACAACTGACACTTGGTTTGAATCCAGCTTTATAGGTTTATAGGTTTTTTTTAGAGAGAATCTGGAAAAAATGCTTTTTTTTATATCAGAAGGCAAAAACTCACTCTGCTGTTTGTTATTAATACGACATCCAGCTCTAGTGTCTTGCCTGCAGTATAAATATTATGTTTTTGTGCACAGCAAGAACAAGAAACAGGATCTTGAGTCATGTGCGGTTTTTCGAAATGTGATTTAAGTATCTACGTGACGACAGCACCGTGATATAAATGTTTAACAAAATCCATTTGAAGGGCAGTGCAGAACAACAAAACTTAACGCTGGTTAAATCTTATTTAAGATAAGAGAAGAGAGACAATAAATTAGCAAGGGCATGAGGGAAGTTTAGAGACAGTATGAGCTAAGATGAAAGGCATATAAATAAAGACTCTGCCCAGGAAAAATAGGGAAACTGTGCCATGTCATTTGACCTGGAAGTTTCATTACAACAGATAAAATGAAGCAGGAAATTTCCTCTGAGCTGCTGTATTTGGAGGATCTTGAAACCTACAAGTGATTAGAAAGCTTTTGTCCAACACATTGTTTTCTCTTTGATTCAAAAATCTATGGCTAAAGACTTTGTTGAGTGGCCATTGAGGTGGTCCATATGGCGGCGTGAAGGCCCAGGGCTCGTGATTCTCTGGAGGATGTAGAGGAAACCAGACAAAGGCTCAGCCAGCAGACCCTGAGCCTCAATGGAGCAGTGGCAGATCCCCCACTGGGACCAGTTGCCTGTATGTTCTCCAACCAAAGTCTGA